>NC_056729.1:1876371760-1876654260 GCF_019279795.1 Protopterus annectens | reverse complement strand
AGGCCATGGCTCTGGCACCAGTTGTCTGTTTCTATGAGGCCCTTTTGGAGGATGCTTGTGTCGGCTGGAGAGTCGATTACGGCGCCCAGTTTGCAGTCATCTGGGAACTTGGTCAGCCACAGTCCTTCCGTGTTGGCCTGTACCTCCGAGAAATATATACCGAACAAGAGAGGTCCCAGGACTGAGCCTTGTGGGACACCACTTGTAACTGGTTTGGAGTCTGACATGGCTCCAGCAATTCTAACCATGTGGGTTCTGTCCTTGAGCCAGTTTGCAATCCATCTAGTGACATAGGGGTTTATATTTAAGCTGGTGAGCTTATCTATAATGCCTGAGTGGGGTATTGCATCGAAGGATTTTGCGAGGTCCAGGTAAGCTGTGTGGACCACCTTCCCCTCATCAATGGCCTTGGTGACCGTTTCAAAGAAATCAACCAGGTTTAAGAGGCAGGATCTGCCCTTAAAGCTGAACTGGGTAGGATCCAGTGTCTGTAGGTCCCCAATATCTTTATTTATGAGGTCCATGATAATCCTTTCCATAGCTTTGCAGACCAAGCTAGTCAGGCTTACGGGACGATAGTTTCCAGGATCCGTTGAGGCACCACCTTTATGGAGAGGGACCACTGTTGCTGTATGCCACTCTTTGGGCACATATCCTGCAGTAAGGCTGAGATTGAACAGTAGTTTTATAATGATATACTCCTCTTTACTACCCTCTTGTTCGCACCATACCTCCTTACCTTGTATGAAAACCAGTTTCTCACTGGATTTCAGGCCCCAAAAGGCCATACTATCACCCCAGCTGTAAATCCTTCCACTTTCAACCATACTTACAGTACCAGATCCTATCCAACATCTTGTTCAGTCTATCAACATCTCAACCCCACGCACATTAGCTCTAGATCCAAACACTACCACAAACTAATAAACAAATTCCTGAAGTTAAATCACCAAGTATAGACTCAACCTAATACTTGGTGGTGATATTCACCCCAACCCTGGCCCACTCACTTCAGATACACATACCCCCTTCTACTTGCAATCTAAGCTACAACCCTACAACTAATAGGCCAACTAACTCTCTCCTAGTCTGTCATCTCAATATTAGAAGCATTAATAACAAGGTATATGAACTGCATGCACTTCTGGATGTCCACTCCCCTGAGATTCTCTGTTAATCTGAAACCTGGTTAAAACCTAACACTAAAGACAATGAAGTGTTACCACCTAGGTACAACATACACAGGCTGGATCGTGCTTCGAGGAAGGGGGGTGGGGTAGCTGTACTCTATAAATCTGAGTTGAATGTCACCATAGATGTAATACAACCACCTCAGATTAATAACTCGGAGATTATTGCCACAAAATTGCAACTTAATAAAAATAAATGCATTAATATAATCTGTATGTACATTCCCCCAGGTAACAATATATCTACATTTGAAGATATCCTGCACTGGCTATCATGTCACTACCCCCAAGAAACCCTACTACTTGGAGACTTTAACATAGACTGGGGCATCTGTTCCTCAGAATCCCCAACCACCCACATAAGCTTGCATGCATTTACACAAATTATATCCACCCCTACCAGGATAGGTAAACCCAACCAAAAAGAAAGTATACTTGACTGGGTACTCATAAACAGTCACCCCCAACTGTACACCTCTGGTACCCTCCTTGATGGCCTAAGCGATCACATTCTCACATATGTAATTAAGCACAAAACCATTAATTCCCAACAACTCTTACTCAGAAAGGTTAGAAACAATAAAAACTTTGACCCTGCCAAATTCCAACAAGAACTAAACTCGTGTAATTGGTCTATTCTAAAACACCTCCCCTTAGAGGAAGCAGTAGCATACTTTAACAACAAATTCCTTGAGATCCTTGATTTGCATGCACCTGTTCGTTCAAAGAGAACCAAGGCAAAAACTGCGCCATGGCTTTCTAAAGAGTCTAAGCTCAAAATTACCCTTAGAAACAAAGCACGGGCTTTATGGCGTTCTTCTAAAGACCCTCAAGATCAAATTAAATACAGGCAATCCAGGAACGAAACCAAAAAAAAAAAAACAAACAAAAAAAAAACAATACTACTGTAATTTACAGACAGTAAATCAAAATAGCCCTCAGAATTTTTGGGCAGGTTTAAATAATCTACTACATCCTGGACAAACTTCAACCCCAATCCCTGCTGCTACTATTGATAAAACCCCTGAAGATGTTTCTGATAGTTTTAACCAATTCTTTACTGACACAATTCAAGCCCTAGCTAGCCAACTACCTCCTAGCTCCCCTGGTCCTCAAAGTAGCACCCCTAGAAAACTACTCGCATTCAGCTTCCAACCAGTCGCCACTTCACTTATCCGTACCTTAATCAAAAAATTAAAACCCACTACACTTTCTGCTGATCAACTCCCTGCCGAGTACCTACAAAAATCAGCTGATGCTATTGCTAACCCAGTCTCAATACTAATCAATCAAACCATAGTAGAAGCTAAAATTCCCACCATCTGGAAAATATCCTATGTAATCCCACTTCATAAAGGAGGCAGCTCTACTGAATTCTCCAATTATAGGCCAATAGCTATACTCCCTCCACTTGCAAAGATTATGGAAAAATGTATTCATAGACAACTCATGCACCACCTAATCCAGAATCACCTTATGGCAGACACTCACCATGGCTTCCGTCCTCATCACAGCACTACTTCAGCCCTCCTAGCCTTTACCAACACCATAAACCATAATCGCAACAATAATTATATATCCTCAGCCCTCTTCTTGGATCTTTCCAAGGCATCAGATATGGTTGATCACCAACTTTTAATCCACACCCTGCAAACATTCTGTCTAGATACTGGAGCCCTTCAATGGTTTCAATCCTACCTGAATGGTCGACAGGAAGCTGTCCTCTGGCAGAATAAACTCTCTAACCTTCTACCTAACACCCTCGGAGTACCACAAGGCTCTATACTAGGGCCCTTGCTGTTCTCCATCTTCATTAACGACCTTTATACTGTCATCCCAAAAGTCAGCTATATCCAATATGCTGATGACTCTACTCTGATTTGCTCAGCCACATCTCCAGTAGAGTTATGGTCAGCTACCAAGACCACCTTTAATACAATAGAAAACTGGCTTTCTGAACATCGTCTGATCCTAAATCCCAAAAAAACAAGAATGCTGTTATTTTCACCAACACGCAGGTCTACCACTTTCACCTTTACCATAAAATCAAATGATGGCACAACAATCTCCCCTGACCCCTCTACAAAACTATTAAGTGTCATCATAGACAATAATCTAAAATTTGACCTACATGTTAACCAAACTATCAAAACCATCAATAAAAAACTAGGGTCACTTTACAGAATAAAAGCCTTCCTAACCCCTCCAGCTAAAATTGCCATAGCTCGCTCTCACCTTCTTTCAACCCTTCTGTATGCATCCCCTCTACTCTCAAATTTAAACAAGACTGTCCTTAACAAACTGTCAATTGGTTTGCCACTGGGCTGCCTTTTAGTACACATCATTGCATCAATCTAAATCAGCTTGGGTGGCTTGAAATACCCAGCCTAATCCAGTATAACCAACTGATTATGGCCTATAAAATCCTCTATAATCCGGACAATACTCCTGCACTTAAAAATATTATCACCCCCTATAACAATCCCAGACTGGTTCGATCCTCTAACAAACTAATTCAGACTAGCAAAATTAATAACACAGCCGGTGATTCTCTCTTTGCAAACTCTGTAAGTAGATCCTGGAACTCTCTTCCAGCTGATATTACCCTACTGTCCACCTTAGGTCAATTTAACACTAAACTCAAACAACATTTAGGTTCATAGGTTCATACTAGGCTATCTGCCCTAGGGCATTTAAAAGCCTAGCCAGAGTGTGTGTGGCTTTCACCACCCCTTAGGATGAGAATACTATACCCATTAGTTTGCTGTGCCTCTGTCCAGCAGTGATACAGAGATGATTCCCGGGGTAAACCTATGATCTCCCATCCACTCGTCAAGATTTCTCTTGAACAGAGTGAGTGAGGGGCTCTGCCTCACATGGACTGGGATTCTGTTCCATAGTGTAGGGAGTCTCTGGGTGATGAATCTGTCCCTCCAGCACGTCCTATTTATATCCGTGTTGAGGTTTAAGTCTCTTGCTCTCGTGGCTCTGGTGGATTTGGATGTTTTGAAGTGGAGCATGTCCATTAATTCCGGGTTGGACATGGCCTTGTATGTCAAGCACAGATCACCTCTGAGCAGACGGTATGCGACTGAATAGAGCTGGAGTTTCTTCAGTCGGTCATCGTATGACATATGTTTGAGCCCCTTTATCCTTTTGGTGAGGAACTTTTGGGGTCTTTCCAACTTCTGCAGGTGTCGGGTAAGGTACATTCCGAATGGGGCGTTGTACTCAATCATTGGTCTGATAAGTGAAGAGTACAGGGGTACAATGACCTCTCCTGATCTGGATGTGAATCCCTTCATGATCAGGTGGGCATTGTAGAAGGTCTTCCTAACCACTTTGGCAATGTGAGTGTCAAAAGAGAGGTTACTGTCAACTTGGGTCCCCAGGTCCCTGATAACTTCTTCCGTGTTTAATGGATTACCACCTATGTGGTAATTAGGGGTTACCTTGTTTTTCCCAAAGGGTATGACTATACATTTTTGGCATTTAGCTTAAGGCCATGGCTCTGGCACCAGTTATCCATTTCTATGAGACCTTTCTGGAGGATGTCTGTGTCTGATGGAGTGTCAATTATGGTGCCCAGTTTGCAGTCATCTGCAAATGTTGTCAGCCACAATCCCCTGTTTGCCTGCACTTCAGAAAATAAATGCCGAACAAGAGGGGCCCAGGACTGAGACCTGTGGGACACCGCGTGACCGGCTTAGAGTCTGACATGGCACCAGCAACTCTAACCCTGTGTGTTCTGTCCTTGAGCCAGTTTGCAACCCATCTTGTGACATATGGGTTTACATCTAAGCTGGTGAGCTTTTCTATGATGCCCGAGTGGGGTATTGTGTCGAACGCTTTTGCTAGGTCAAGGTAGGCTGTGTGAACTGCCTTACCCTCATCAATGGCCTTAGTGACTGTTTTGAAAAAGTCGACCAAGTTCAAGAGGCAGGATCTGCCCTTGACAAAGCCAAATTGGGTAGGATCCAGTGTCTGTAGGTCCCCAATGTCTTTATTTATGAGTTCCATTATGATCCTCTCCATAGCTTTGCAGACAAAGCTAGTCAAGCTTATGGGGCGGTAATTTCCAGGGTCCGTAGAAGCACCGCCTTTGTGGAGTGGGACCACAGTTGCCGTACGCCATTCTTTGGGTACGAATCCTGTAGTAAGGCTAAGATTAAACAGCAGCCTTATGTGTGGGTTTAGTTCCTCATTGAGTTCGTGTAGCACACAGTCGGGGACACCGTCCGGTCCCATTGATGCTGTGTTTTTTGCTTTAGAGAGAGCAGCTCTCACCTGGGCATCTGAGATGTTTGGGAGGCTAGACTCTGGTGGGATAGATATTTCTCCTTTTGGGGGGGGAGGGAGGGGAGAAATTTGCACTGAACCTGTCTGCCAGTATGTTGGCAATGTCTGTGGGTTCAGTCACTTTTGTCACTTAACTGGCTATGTCAATGTATCAAGCCTGGCTAACCCTCTCTAGAATGTGTAAAAATCTGTTAACCAGTTTACTGTGTAATTTAATTTAATCCTTACTTGCGCTCAGGATTAACTGTAACCTGTGGAACTTGTTTAACTTGCTTACTTATGTAATCTCTGTAAATAGTCTGTTTGTAATATGTAATGCTGGTGTTATGTAATGCTGTATCTGCTTACCCTTGGAGCTTTTCTCCCCGGGCCTCCGCTGAAAATGGACATGCATCCAGTCGGACTACCCCAGTCAACGAATGTAAAATTAAAAAAAAAAAAAAAATTATATATATATATATATATATATATATATATATATATATATATATATATATATCAAACACACACTCATACTTATACAGACTGTGGCATGTATATATCAAACACACACCACACTCACATACTTATACAGACTGTGGTGTATATCTATATATATATATATATATATATATATATATATAAATATCCAAAAACACAATGGCTGCTTCTGAACAGATCTCCAAATAACATAAAAAATAAATCAACAACTGGAGACGGCAGAACGATATGCTCCAACCTGCAAAGTCCACAACAGACGTTCGTGTACAGATTACACTATACATGACAAAATACTCAATCGAAATTCGGCAGTCTTCACTTCACCAAAAGATTAAACTCCAAATATTTAAGAAAAAAATGTTTTATTGACAATAAAATGCAAGCGCTTTCACCATATAGGCTTCTTCGGCAAAATGAACTAAACTTTGATAGTAAACTTATATACTCATTAATATGGTGACATCACTTCCTTCTACAATTAAACAAAAAATTTAAAAATCCATCAAGTAAGTAATAGATAATTTAAAAATTTTTGAAATCTATTTACTACTGAAGAGTTACTATAATTATATATGCCAAAGAATAATGCATAATAAATATAGCGACAATACATACGATTATAAATAATACATTATAAAGAAATAAAAAAAACACTCATAATAGATACACACTATAAGATGGAAATTCTTTTGCACATATTAATTAGTAACCTAACGTATAGGTGCAGTTGAGTGCAACAGGATAAAATATTTATAAAATTTTTTATGTAAGAACTGAATAAAATTTCTTAGTTCACTAACCATAAATACATATAAAGAAGTTAGCGAACTACATAGGGTACTCATGTTCATAACGTAAAAAATCTTTGCAGTTAAAGCTGAAATATATCTGACCTATTTCCTTAGTGGTCTACCTTAGGTTACTGTGGTATGTCTATATATATATATATATATATATATATATATATATATATATATATATGGTTCCACTTCATATCATCGAATTATCATTTCATTGAATTGCAAACCATCGAGACCAAATAGTCGAAAACCCATTTCATCGAAAACTCATTTCATCGAATCTCAAATCATTGAAAACTATGAAGCAACTACAAATAACATTCCACAATGTTTTTACTACGTTTATGCAGGAGGGCAAGCCCCCCAGCACCCCCCAATTGGGGGACTCTGCCCCCTACACCCCCCGTAATTAAATATACTAACTCCAAGGTTGCACTACAGTGGGGTTAGGAAAAGTACAGTTTTGTACCTACCATAAATGTAGATGTTCGAAGATCCACATTGCTGCAGTCCTAACACTTGGGTAGTCCGCTGTCCTTGGTCGGCCCGAATATCAAAGTATAAGGCTGACGTAGGTCAGGGCGCATTTGACTGACGTCAGGACGTCAGGGTACAAATGCGCATGACCGACGTCATATCCTCAGTCTTTTCTTACCCCAGATGTCAGAAGACCCTAAAAATAAAGGTCAAAGCCAAAGACAGCAAACAACCAACCAACCACCCCTGCACTAACTATATGTACAATATATACAATATACACAAAATGTACAACCCAACCCACACAACCCTCTAACTACAGAGGGGAAGGAGGGAGGGTAAATTGACTGCAGCAATGTGGATCTTGAACATCTACATTTATGGTAGGTACAAAACTGTACTATGTTCTTCATCTCACATTGCTGCAGTCCTAACACTTGGGTAGAATCCCAAAGCAGAGGTAAGGGAGGATGGCTAACTACAAGGAAGCAGGAGCTGCCAAAATGCCCTGCAAAACAGCAGTGGCAAAACCAGCCCTGGACTTAGAGTAAAGTGGCAGGTGATAATGCCTAGAGAAAGTATGTACAGAACTCCAAGTAGCTGCCTCCAAAATATCCTTGGTTGCCACTCCCCTCAAAATAGCTGTTGAAGTGGCAGTAGCCCTAGTGGAATGAGGCCTAATCCCAGCTGGAGTCTCCTTGCCATGATGGGAATAACAGAAAGCAATGCAAAACCCAATCCACTTAGAAATAGTATGTTTTGATACAGGCTTGCCCTGAGAACTCAAGGCAAAAGAAACAAACAACTGCTGAGACTGCCTGAACCCTTTAGTTCTGTCCAAATAATAACGCAACTGCCTGTGGACATCTAAAGTGTGCAAAATCTTTTCCCCTTTATTTTGGGGATTTGCATAAAAAGTAGGCAAATGAATAGTTTGGTTTAAAGCCACACTAGAAACCACCTTAGGCATAAAGGAAGGATTAGTGCGTAATGATACCCTATCCTTATGGAAAATCAAGAAAGGCTCAACTGCCATAAGGGCCTGTAATTCAGAAACCCTTCTTGCAGAGGTAATGGCCAACAAAAAAGCAGTCTTCCAAGATAAATATTTCAACTCAGCAGAAGCTGCAGGCTCAAAAGGTTGTAGAGTGAGTTTCTCCAACACAAAATTGAGATCCCAAGCAGGAGTAGGAGCTCTTCGTGGGGGTCTTATATTCTTTGCCCCTCTAAGAAATTGCTTGAACAAAGGATGAGAAAACAATGGTGGGTTGCAATCATAGTGAGCTGAAATCGCTGCAGCATGAACTTTAATAGAAGAGAAAGACAAACCTTTGTCCAGTAACTCAGTAAGATATTGAAGAGCCACACTCAAATTGGGCTCAGAAACATCAAAATCTTTTGCTGCACTCCAAAACAAAAATTTCTTCCATTTGTCTGCGTACACTTTACTTGTACTAGGCCTCCTAGCTTCCAAAATAACATTCAAAACTTGCTGAGGAAGTGGAGGCCCACTTTGGTTCAAAACAGAATGTGCCAGGCTGTTAGGTGCAGAGAGTGAAGCTTGACATTTAGCAAATGGCTGTCCTCCTGCGACAACAGGTGTGGAATCGAAGGCAAAGGCCATGGAGGCTTCCGTACCAGACTTCTCAGTAATGGGTACCAGTGTTGTAGAGGCCAATCCGGAGCTATTAAAATCATCCTTGGCTTGTCCTGTCTGACCTTTAGAAGTACCTTTGGGAGGAGAGGCAGAGGTGGAAAGGCATATACATGAAGATTGCTCCAATTGAAAGAAAGAGCATCCACTTTCCAAGCTGTGGGATGAAACCTTTATGTGCAAAACTTTGGCAGCTGATGGTTTAGTGGAGAAGCGAACAGATCTATGTCTGGAGTTCCCCATGACACTGTCAATTTCTGAAATACATGAGGATCCAATTTCCACTCGTGGGGATCCATAATTCGTCTGCTCAACACATCTGCTAAGGAGTTCTGTGCTCCTGGCAGAAACCTTGCCTGAAGAGTGAGCTGTAAACTGAGAGCAGTCTCCCACAAAATCATTGCTTGCCTGCATAGTGGATAAGAATGTTCCCCTTGCTTGTTGATGTACCACATGACAGTTGTGTTGTCTGTTAGAATCAACACCTGTCCTGGAAGAAGCAATTCCTTGAAAGCAATTAATGCAAACTGGATTGCTAACATCTCCTTCATGTTGATATGTAGATGTTGTAGTCTGACAGGCCACTTGTTTTGTATCCACTTTCCATTTAGATGAGCTCCCCAAGCTTTGTCTGAGGCATCTGTCGTTAAAATCTGACTCGCCTCTGGCCGGGTCACAGAGAGTCCCTTGTTTAGGTGACATTCCTGAGCCCACCACAAAAATTCCTTTTGAATGCAAGGTATTATTGGAATGACAGTGTCTAGATCCTGGCAGTGCTGTGTCCATACATTTTGAGATACCATTGTAGCTTCCTCATATGCAGTTTGGCATTGGGAAGCACCAGAATACAAGATGCCATGAACCCTAAGGCTTGAAGGACTGTCCTTGCAGTCAGCCCGGACTGATGAGATAGTTGATGGAAGTAAAGGGATAGACTCTTTTGTTTGTCCGGGGTTAAAAAGGCCATCTGGGATGCTGTATTCAGTCTCACACCCAGAAAGCACATGTCTTGAGAGGGTACTAGACTGGACTTTATTTCGTTAACAGAATACCCTAGGCATCTTAGCACTGCTATCACATAATCCAAATGACGAAGAAGCTCTCCTCTCCCTTGAGCCAGAATCAGGCAGTCGTCCAAATAAGGATAGATCTGTATTCCTTTTTGTCTGAAGAAAGCTATCACTGGAGCCAGAACTTTCGTGAACACTCTGGGCGCAGTAGATAAGCCAAAGGGCAATGCAGAGAACTGATAGTGAGAAGTCCCAGCTCGAAAACGCAGATACTTCCTGCAACTTAGTCTGATAGGAACATGAAGGTAAGCCTCCTTGAGATCCAAAGTTACCATCCAATGATCTTTGCCCAGCAGAGGTAAAAGCTGCTGCAACGTCAACATTTTGAACTTGGGAATGTCCAGATAAGTGTTGAGGATAGATAAATCCAAAATTGGTCTCCACGTGTTCCCCTTCTTTGGTACTAGGAACAGGCGAGAATAAAATCCTAGGCCCACTTCTGGCAGAGGGACCGGCTGTACAGCCCCTAGTTGGAGCAACAAAGAAACCTGTTTGTGAGCCTCTAGTCTTTGTTGAGGAGGAACGTCTGGCATGCCTTTGAAAGGAGGCAAGGTATGGAAATAAAACCTGTAGCCGTGGTGAATGATATCCAATACCCATTTGTCCTGGGTAATTAAACTCCAATTTTCTTTGAAAAGTGCCAACCTTCCTCCCAAAGGTGCTGCCAGACGAGCAGGCTCTGGCAGCTGAAAAGGTAGGTCATTGGGTCTGTGGACGAACGGACTGACCCCTGCCCTCACCAAGCCTGTGCAGGAGAACCCCCTGTTCTAGGCCTGAAAGAGCCCTGGGCTCTGCCCTTACCACGCCTAGATCTACCCCTAGACTGTGAACCATAAGAAGGATATGTCCACCCTTTAGTAGGCCAATTTCTACTAAACTTTGGAGGCTGGACCTGCAAAAAATCTTTAACAGTCTGCATAGACTTAGCCTTGTCTTCCATTTTCTTTAAGACTGTCTCAACAGGAGGACCAAACAACACGTCAGATTGTAAAGGAGCATCTAAAATCCTTGTCTTAACATGTTCAGACAAATTCTGATCCCTCAGCCAGGCGTGCCTGCGAAGGACTGACCCAGTAGCAGCCACCCTAGACGAGGCCTGAACAGCATCAAAACCACATTGCAAAGAATGCTTACCCACCTGTTCAGAAACATGCACTAAATCTTGCAACTCCTTACAATCAATACCTACTGCCAGAGCATCAACCTTAGATTTCAATAGTGAAAGGAGATAATTTTGGTATTTCAACATGTGAAACTGGCAATTCAGAGCCCTCATAGCAAGAATGGAAGAAGTATAGACTTTCTTTCCCCATCTATCCAAGGCCCTAGCCTCCTTATCTGCAGGAACCGGATTCTTAACAACAGAAGCCTTCACACCTTTAGGCCCCTGGCTAACAGTCTCTGGGTCTGCCCTAGGACTCTTAAAAAGATACTTATGAGCTTCAGGCACCCTGTAATACCTATCCGGCTTAACAGGAGCAGGAGGCAAAGAATCAGGATTAAGAGAAGCTTCTGTAAAAACATCGTCCACTACATCCAAAACAGGAGGTATAGCCAAAGGCCTATGCTGGGGTAAAACAGAAATTCCCTAAGCCTTTTCCTGGAATCAGAGAAGTCCTGACCTTCCCACTTAAAATGCTCCTCATGGAATGAAGAGTTTCTGAAAAGAAAAATCCTCAGGTGGTGTAGCAGAAGGTGTAGATTCATCCACATCTGTATCAGAATAAGGCGAGTACTCCTGCAAGTCTTCAGTCGTTGACTCTGGATCATCAGAAGCCTGCTCAAAACCCCCAGCTCAGGATCCACCCTAGGTCTCTTATCAGGAGGGGCATAGAACCCTAATCAAAGTAATCAAATCCTCTGCCATTTTAAGCATATGCTTCTTGGGCACAGTACCTGAGGAGCTAGGGGTAACACCAACTGAAGCCAAACCTGGCCTGCCCCTGGGGGAAGCCTTTGAAACAGAAGGAGAGGGCCTAGCCACCTTGGGAAGGGAGGGGAGTATAGTAAGATGAGAAGCCCCCTCAGCCTGACTAGTCTCCTGAGAGGCCACATCCTGCAATAATAAGGTCTCACTCTGGGAACACAAAGAAACCTCCGGTGGAGCTACCGGCTCCACCGACACCTCCAAAGAACCAGCGTCTGGTACAGACGGTTCTTCTAGCCTAGGCTTAATTGCCTTGTCCTTGCGCTTCTTAGAAGAAGCGGGCGTCGGAGCATCCGACGGCATTTTATAGTTGCACCGCTTCCCAAAGACTAACCTTGCACAATCCAACCTTCTCTTTATAGTGCGTTTATTAAATCTAGCACAAGAGCGACAGCCAACAACATCGTGCTCAGGCCCTAAGCAAGGAATACACAAAGTATGATAATCTCTATGCGGTATCTGTTTCCCACAAGAAATGCAATTAATAACTTTTTCTGACATCCGGTAAATGACTGAGGCAAGAAAAAAACAAAATATTCCCCAACGGGGTACTTAGCCAACTTTGAACTCGGTCTGAAACTTCTAAATCGAAAAATCTCAGAACGCCAACCAGCACTTGCAATACTGCTTCTGCATCGGACCATGCGGCAAAAAAGACTGAGGATATGACGTCGGTCATGCGCATTTGTACCCTGACGTCCTGACGTCAGTCAAATGCGCCCTGACCGACGTCAGCCTTATACTTTGATATTCGGGCCGACCAAGGACAGCGGACTACCCAAGTGTTAGGACTGCAGCAATGTGAGATGAAGAACATCTACCTTTTTCCCCCACTGTAGTGCAACCTTGGAGTTGGTATATTTAATTACAGGGGGTGTGGGGGGCAGAGCCCCATGGGAGTGCAGGGGGCTTGCCCTGCATACACATAGTACAAAGTGTCTGGGATGTTATTTGTAGTTGCTTCATAGTTTTCAATGATTTGAGATTCGATGAAATGAGTTTTCGATGAAATGGGTTTTCGACGATTTGGTCTCGATGGTTTGCAATTCAATGAAATGATAATTCGATGATATGAAGTGGAACCATATATATATATATATATATATATATATATATATATATATATATGTATATCAAACACATACTCACATACTTACTTATACCGACTGTGGTATATATATATATATATATATATATATATATATATATATATCAAACACATACTCACATATTTACTTATACAGACTGTGGTATATATATATATATATATATATATATATATATATATATATATATATATATATATATATGTGTGTGTGTGTGTGTGATTGTGTATATATACATATATTGATTTGATTTAGGTATATTGACTTCGCGTTTTTATATTTATGAATAGATATGTGTATAAATAATGTTTTTATGTCCAGTATTTGTCTTTTAATCTGGATGTATGTTAGTTGAGATAGCACTTAGTTATGTGAAAGGTTGGACGACCATGTAACGCGGTCCTTCACTAATTTTGTTTATGTTAACATTTATATTTATATCTTTCAAACACTATCCCTGAATGCTAGTTGGAGACCTAGGATGTGGAGGTCCGTTGGCTGAGAATGTGTTTGTGTTCGTTTTTATGTCTTGTAGATTGACACTCTAGTTGTGTGTGTTTATGTGAACTTGGTGAGAATGTTTTGTATGCTTTGTTCGAAGCCATTTGGCTTAGAAACATTGAATGAATGTAATTTTAATTTTAAATGAAGGAAGTGACGAAATGGGAATCTATTTTACTACCAATAACCTTTGAGGGAGGGAGTATTTAAATCTGAACACCCAGTAATTGTTGTATTGTCTGAAGAAGCCAAAAGGTGAAAGCGCTAACAATAAAAACATTTTTAAGATATTTTTTGGATTCGTGGTTCGTGAATTGGAAAACCAGTAACAGTATTTTACAGCTGTAGAATCATTGACTTTGGTGTCTACTATTGCTGAAGAGTTGGACATTAACAGCCTGGTTACTACTGTGGCGACGCTTAGATTTAATATTTACCACTTGTTTACTGCCACGGTGGTTTTTGTGGTTCGGTACGGTGTTGTGATCAATATATATATATATATATATATATATATATATATATATATATATATATACACATATACATATATGTATATATATCAAACACATACTCACATACTTACTTATACGACTGTGGTATATATATATATATATATATATATATATATATATATATATATATATATATATATATATATATATATAGATATATATATATATGTGTGTGTGTGTGTGTGTGTGTGTGTGTGTGTGTGTATATATATATATATATATATATATATATATATATATGTATATGTATATATGTGTGTGTGTGTGTATATATATATATATATATATATATATATATATATATATATATATATATATATATCAAACACATACTCACATACTTATACAGACTGTGGTATATATATATATATATATATATATATATATATATATATATATATATATATATATATATAAAAGTAGATAAGTACCAGAACAGTCAACTATAAAAACAAATGAAGGCAACCAAACTGTTCTTGGTAGTAGCACGTAAACGCACAGGCACTCGAAGATAAATAAGAGTTTTACTTATTTCTTTTAGAAAACTTTTATTGGGAGTCATAAGAATAGCTTGCTCAACATAGTTTATTTTTGCGAGAAGAACCATCTTATTTAGTTGTAATCTATCTTCAAATTTTAAAAATAATTTATTCAATTTTCAATATGTGTTTTTAAAGTTTCCACAATATTGTTATAATTTATTTTTAATGTTAAATCCATATTTTCACATAGTACTATCTCTAAATAATTTATATAGAGGAAACCTGTTTTCCAATTAAAATATTTATGTTTAAGTGAGTATCATGTTTTTTATTTAATAACATGAAATTGGACTTTGTTTTGCTATCACATAGACCTGAAATATGATAAAAGGCATCAATTTGTAAGTCTAGCTCTTGTAAAGATTCATCTGAGTTGATTAGAGTAAGGATAATGTCATCAGCAAAGAACATTATTTTAGAATTAAATTGACCATAAATGTCAATGCCTTTAATTTTGGGGTTATGATGAATTATTGAAGAAAAATATTTTATTGCTAGTGCAAATATGATTGGGGGACACAGGGCAACCCAGCTCTGTACTTTTAGCAATTTAAATGGCTTCTGAAGTAAATGGACCCAGTTTTATATAGGCAATATTGTTTTTATAAATATTTTTGATATGAATTGTATAGGAAAATTATAGATTTCTAAGACTTTAAAAAGATAATCCAATTTTAGTGAGTCAAAGGCTTTTTCAGTATCAAGAGCAACTATAAGGGCTTCTTGATTGTCTCTATTTAGAATGTCAATAATAGTTAATATTCTTTGGATGTTATCATGGCAATGTCTGTTATAAATAAAGCTTGTTTGATCATCACTAATAACATGTATTAGAGATTATTTAATTATGTTGACCAGAATAGACATGAAAATGTTGTAATCATTATTAAGTAGTGAAATAGGCCTGTAAGAACTACATTGTTTAGGATATTTATTTTCTTTTCTGATAGGGGTGATGAGTGAATATCTCCATGAAGGTGGAATTGTATTTTGCATATGAATTTCATTTAGAGCTTTATGTAATATTGAGATTGCAGAAGTAGTAGTAGTAGGAAATAATTTATATATTTCAATAATAATTCCGTCAATTTCAAGAGCGTTATTGTTTTTGCTTTCTTTAATGTTTTCAGTAAGTTCTTTAGGAGACATTTGTTTTTGAATATCTAAGAATAGTTTTTCTGGATTTTTTTTTTATTTTGAATAAATCCAGATATAAATTTGGAATATTATGAGGTGAATCATTATTTCTAAAATGTTCTTCAAAATGAAATTTAAAGGCATCTAAGATGTTGCTTATATCAGATACTTTTTTATTATTTCCCCTTCATGAATGATGTTTATAATATTATTTTCAGAGTATTGTCTTTTTATCCTCATTACTAGGTTATGCAAATGTTTTGGTGACACAGAAAACAAATTTAGTTTTCATTTTTCTAGAGCCATATTAGTCTTGTGAGTTAAAATTTCATGGTATTTTTTATTTAATTCCCCAGTTTCTTTTTTTTAGTAATTGAGTCCAATAAATCATTGGTATTAATTTCTATAATTTGCTTCTGGATATTTGTTAACTCAGATTCCCATTCTTTTGTTTTATTATTAAACCATGTTATAATTTTACCATATAAGTATGCCTTAAGAGAATCCCATAGAATAACTATATTTATATCTTCCATATAGTTAGTATCTAAGAAGAATTGTATTTCTGAATCTAACCATGGTTTAAATTTTTTTCAATTTGGTAATATAAGCTGGGATTCTTTTTGTGAAAGTTAATCTCTTAAATTCTATTTGAAGTTTAAGAATAAGTGAACTGTGATCAGACAGTGGACAAGGAATTGTGGAAAATTATTTATTTTCATTCTCAAATTTTGAGATACAATGATTTTATTAATTCTTGTTTGGGTATTAAACCTGTGATCACTATGTGAGAATAATAAAGAGTTGTTCTTTCTTAAACTAAATGCATCAATTAGGTTTAAATTGTCAGTCCATTTCTTAAGAGATTTCCCTATGAGAGTAGAACGAACAGGTCTTTTGTTAGTAGTCTTTGAATTGTCCAAAATACAGTTAAAGTCACCTGCTATTATCAAATTACCTTTGGATACTCTATTAATATGGTCTATGTGTTTTTTTTAATGTTCCCACTCCAATGCCAGGAAACCAATATGAGTTTACTAGTGTCCAGGTTCTATTACCAAATGTTAATATTACAATTGCTAAAAGTCCATCTTTGTCTTTGTAATTATAGATACTTTGAGGGTTAGTAACATTTTTTCCATAGTATTGAGTCCTCTAGTTTTTTTTTATTATAAGAAGAATTAGATAGTTTTAAATATTCATTTGGATTTCATATATATTTATCATTTGTTTTAAAGTGAGTTTCCTGTAGGAATACCACTTGCGCCTTATTTAGTTTTAGATATCTTAGTAGATTGGACCTTTTCCTTGGATTATTTAATCCTTTAATGTTTAGCGAGAGGAGAGTTAAGTCCATCTTATTTGTTTAAGTTCATATTGTATTTGTAGTAGACAAAGGTGTATAGTACTTGTGCCAGTCAAAATCTGTGTAACATTCTTGAAAGGTTTATATCCTAAAGTCAGATTAATGTTTCCTGTAAAAAAACACAAATTTAAGAAATATTGAGGCCAAAAAGGAGAAGAAATGTGTGTAAAGTGAAATATTACATGGAAATATATAAACAGTGACTCTAAAAGTCTCTCAAACAAACATAGAGTGAAAGACACTCCTAATCTGGTAAAACAAAACTATTCAACCAGATTAACCTTCATGTCTAAAAGAAAATTAAAGAAAAGTAGATGTTGCGGAGCTCCAATTTATAAATTCTGGAGATTTGTTGTTTCCAAGTAGATAAAAGAAAAACAACTATCAGTCAAATTAATAATATAATTATGAGTCCAGTATGAGAGAAAATAATTACTATTATTTAAAGAGAGAGATGTTCATTACAAAATAAATAGTTCCATTTATAAGATAGTGTGTAGTGAATAAATCTTTTGTCAAGTGCTATTAAACTATACTTTGAAAATGAAACATTACCACTAAATTAAAATTACTAGAAAGTATTAAGTAGTATAACTCTTTATCCATTTATACAACATCATTTTATTTTCATTGCATTGGTATTGAAAATTGGGAACTAATATAATAGCAAAGCAGAAGTTGGGTTTTTTTTTGTTTCTTTTTTTCTAACAACATTTAGGAAATGAAAAAGTTAACAAAATAATTCACTAATGAATAAATATGGCAATACTGTTGTGTAAATACATTTTGAGGAAGTGGATAGTATGAATTATTAAACCAGTACAATAACTTCAAAACCTATAAAAAAAGTTTCAATCGAATGTGGGTTGGGTGAGTGGCTTAATGGCTAAGGTGTTTGTCTTATAAACACAAGGTGCAGGGTTTGAGTCTCACAAGGGATAATTGGCTAAGCTTCAAATGGCTTGCAAGGGCAGTTAGCTTAGTACTAAACTATGAACTATGAACTTATGAACTAACCTCGAAAAAGGACGTAGCAAAATTCATTTAAAATGGGTGGTGAAAGCCAAACACAATCTGGCTAGGCTTATAAATGCCCTAGGGCAGATAGCCTAGTATGAACCTATGAACCTATGAACCTATTCGATAAAACCACAATAGTTGAGCGCTTTCATCTACACACAGGTAGACTTCCTCAGAACAACTTCACAATTAATTCCTTGAGTTAATATAGACCCAAGCAACCAATCCATTTACCTTATGTTAACAAGCAATAAAAAATGCAATTAGATAATTTATAATCATTAAAAATACTTTGAAGTGCCCTGTGCTTTGAACTGACGAATAAATACACTACTACCCTTGCTAGGTATGAAACTAAAAACAATGTGTAATATATATATTCCCTAAATATAACCAATAGCTTATAAATCAGATTTTTAATACTAAAATGAACATATTCAGAAAGTCAATAAGACTTTCTTGCTGTAAAGTACAAAATGGGAATTTGATCATATGTAAGTGATCATATGTAATTGACAGTAGTGCCTTATAGTCATATATTAATGTGTATTATGATCCAAAATTGGTTTAATTGAAATATTTTCGTTTAAGCCAGGATACATAGAAGCATTCAATTTCAATTTCAATTAAACCAATTTTGGATCATAATACACATTAATATATGACTATAAGGCACTACTGTCAATTACATATGATCAAATTCCCATTTTGTACTTTACAGCAAGAAAGTCTTATTGACCATTTATTCGTCAGTCCAAAGCCAGAATGCCCTGCAACACAGCAGTGGCAAAGCCTGCTCTAGTTTTGGAGTATAAAGGTAGGTGGTAGTGTTTAGTGAAGGTATGCACAGAACTCCAAGTGGCTGCCTCCAAAATATCTTTGGTAGGGACTCCTCTGAGGAAGGCTGCGGAGGTAGCTGTGGCCCTTGTGGAGTGGGATCTGATGCCTGTAGGTACAGATTTGCCATGAAAGGAGTAACAAAACCGTATGCAGTGGCCTATCCATTTTGAAATTGTCTGTTTGGAAATTGGCTTCCCTTGAGCTCCTACAGCATAGGACACAAAGAGTTGTTCTGATTTCCTGAAAGGCTTTGTTCTGTCCAAATAGTAACGTAGCTGTCTATGGATGTCTAAGGAATGTAGCAGCCTTTCCTCTGTTTTGAGGATTGGGGTAAAAGGTAGGTAAGTGTATGGCCTGATTTAAAGCTACCCTGGTTACTACCTTAGGCATAAATGACGGGTTGGTTCGTAAGGAAACCCTGTCCTGATGGAAGATGAGAAAGGGCTGCACAGCCATGAGGGCCTGTAGTTCCGAGACCCTACGAGCTGAGGTAATAGCCAGAAGGAAAGCTGTTTTCCAGGACAAATATTGCAAATCTGTTGAGGCAGCTGGTTCAAAGGGAGGCAATGTTAATTTTTCTAGAATGTAATTAAGATCCCAGGCTGGTATTGGTTGTTTCCTTGGGGGTCTTATATTCTTAGCCCCTCTGAGGAACTGCCTTAAGAGTGGGTGAGAGAATAAGGGTGGATCAGTGTTGTATTCTGCAGAAATGGCTGAGGCATGGATTTTGATGGAGGAAAATGAAAGTCCATTGTTCAACAGCTCAGCTAGATACTGTAATATCTGAGGCAAATTCAGTTTTCTAGGATCCTGGCCTTTTTTCTCATTCCAAGCGCAAAACCGTTTCCATTTTGCGGAGTAAGCTTTTCTAGTAGATGGCCTTCTGGCCTCCAAAATAACATCCTGCACCTCCTTGGAGAGTAGGGTCTGTTGTGGTGTTAAGGAATTTTCCATGCAGCCAGATTGAGTGTTTTCAGCTGACGGTGAAGAGTTTTGTAGCTGTGCTGAGTCAGGAGAAGAGGCATTAGAGGTAGGGTCCAGGGAGGAGAATGTGTTAAGACTCCTCAGGAGTGGGTACCAGTGTTGTCTTGGCCAGTCTGGAGCAATCAGTATCATCTTTGGTCTGTCTGCTCTTGCTTTCAAGAGCACCTTGGGCAGTAGAGGCAAAGGTGGGAAGGCGTAAACTGTCCTTGCTGCCCAACTGAAGGAAAGGGCGTCCACTCTCCAGGCCTTTGGATGAAATGTCCTTGAGCAGAATTTTGCCAATTGATGATTCTTGTGGGAGGCAAAGAGATCTATGTCTGGCCTTCCCCACGCTTGGATTATCTTTGTAAACACTTGAGGATGCAACTTCCATTCGTGCGGGTCTGTCATATTTCTGCTTAGATTGTCTGCCAGCGTGTTTTCCAAACCTGGCAGGTATCGCTTGAGCTCGATTTGCCATTCCAGAGCCATGTTCCAAAGTGACATGGCCAGCCTGCACAGGGGGTATGAATGTGTTCCTCCTTGTTTGTTTATGTACACATTACTGTGGTGTTGTCTGTCCTTATCAATAATTGCCCTGGATGTAGGAGGTCCTTGAAAGCTGTAATTGCATTTATCACTGCTAGCATTTCCTTTTGATTGATGTGAAGGTGCTTTTCCTTTTGGGACCATTTGCCCTGAATGCACCTGTCTGACATGTGTGCCCCCCAGGCGTAGTCTGAGGCGTCTGTTGTGATGACTTGATTTGCTTGAGGCTTGCAGAATGGTAGACCTGTGTTTGTTTGGCATGCTTGGGCCCACCATAGAAATTCCTTTTGCAAGCATGGAATTAGTGGTAATATTGTTTCCAAACTGTGGCTGTGTTGAGACCATAGGTTTTTTAGGTACCACTGAAGTTTCCTCATATGCAACTTTGCACATGGGATTAGAAGAATGCAAGATGCCATGAAGCCCAGAGCCTGCAGGATTTTCCTTGCAGTTAGCCTGGTACAAATTGCTAGCATCTTGAAGTACTGAGTTAGTTGCCCCTGTTTTTCTGGCGTAAGATAGGCCATCTGGGTGTTTGTGTCCAGGTTGGCACCCAGGAAAATTATTTTCCGAGATGGTGTTAGTCTGGATTTCTCTTTGTTGACTGTGTATCCCAGAGAATGCAATAACCGATGTTCCAGAAGTATGTCTTTGCTGTCCGCTTGGATCAGGCAATCGTCCAAATAAAGGTAAATTTGTATCCCTTGAAGTCTGCAGTAGGCAATTACGGATGCCAGGCATTTCGTGAATACTCTGGGCGCAGTAGATAAGCCAAAGGGCAATGCAGAGAATTGATAGTGGATTGAACCTGCAAGAAATCTGAGGTATCTTCTGCAGCTAAACATGTGGGACTTTATAGTTTAAGTATATTTAACTTGAAGGCATTTTAATTCTAACTATTTCTAATTTTGATATAAAGAAAATACTGCAAGAGCACTTTAAAACATGATTATTGAATGAATTAATGAGTTAATTGAATTATTAGTGCTGATTAACTTAATTTTCTCTGTATAAATAACAGTTAACAGCACATTGTATCTGTGATCCTTTGAAGGCGAAAGGCCGAGGTACCAGATCGCAATAAACGTATTACTGGTATGGTGTTGGTTGGTTGGACTTGTGTTTCTTTGACAGCTGCTGTTTTTCGATAGTGTATGTGGAATTTGGTTCGTTTTTGCCAGCACCTATTTACCAGTTATGACTCAATCAAGTGGAGTTTTAGGAGTAAATAATCCAGTGGGAGCATCCTGCTTTGCCGATGTAGTAAGGGAAAGAGAGAAAAAGTTCTCTAACTCTAATTTTGATGTATGGAACATGGGCATTAACAAGCAGATTGATGATCGTTTTTGCTCTTTGGAGAGACTTATGAATAAGGAAATAGCCTTATTCTTGGACACTTGCCTTCTTGAAAAATATGTAGACCTAAACCTGACACCTAGAGGTTTACGCATTGACAAGCTGCCCGCTGCTGAATTCGCTAAAGAGGAACATGATCTGTTAGATGAATGGAAGGCAGCATCTCTTGAGTGTACTAATAAGTGGCTCCGTATCTTAATCAAACGGAACCAGAGAGCGCATGATAAGTTAAAAAATGAAATCTTGCATCTACAGGACGAGGTGGTGGGGGAGTCCTGTTTTAAGATGCAGTTTGCAAAAATTACGGACAAAATCACTAAATTGGAAGCAGACATTCTGCTACAGAAAAGAAATAAGCTCTTACGCGACATGAAGGACTACGAAAGTGGAGTCTTATTTTCATGGCAACGCGATACTTCACGCAGCAGATCAAACATTAGAAAAAACCCGCGAACTCAACGAACACAGCGCAGCACTTCAGCGTCCTCAGGGGAACGGGAAAGGAACTATACTAAAATGTGACTTTTGCTAACATTACAAATGGACAAAGTGAAATTGATTGTACAAATGGCTCTCCTTCTAACATCTCTACCTCTGATGCTTCCTTTCAGACCAATAAATCTGGTCGAGGAAGAAATGGGCGAAAGGGTAGAAATCGTTTTAAGGAGTGAGCAAGTAAGTCATTTATTTGAGCATAACTTATGCTTGGTTAATTTATCTCATTTAACTGAGAATCAAGCTATGAGATCTGTATTGCAAAAGGGTAGCAAGTTTGTGCCAACTTTTTTTCCCTCATTGAGTGATATTTATTTTGAACTTAAAAAGTTTGTGAGGAAAATTATACTTAAGGGTTTTTTTCTACAATGATAATAACATGAATCTAAGTGACAGAACATGTGAGAATGATGTACATGATACCACTGAAAATGATAATGATTTATTAAATCTATCTATTTATGACTATGAAAATGCTGATTTGAATTTAGAAAATGAAGACACACTTGGCAACACTAATAATGATGAAATGTTTTTTACTGGCTATGGGAGAATGACTATCCCACATTTAGTATCTGATAGTACGTTTACACCTTACATTAAAGTACCTGCAATTTCCACTTTTTTCAAAATAGTATTCAAAGAAATGACAGTTTTAATGGAAAGTCTGAAAAATGTACCTAAATATTATAATTTAAATAAAGATGAATGGATGGCTTTAAAACATATGAAAAAAATAAAAAAAGGAATTTATCTTTAAATGTGCAGGCAAAGGTGGCAATTGGGTAGTGTTAAATAAATTAGATTATTGTGAAATGATCTATGATTTGTTGAAAAATCAAGATGAATATTTGTGTCTAAATAAGGACCCAATTGTAGAATTTAACATTGAATTGTTGAATCTATTGGAAAGAGGGGAACGTCTTGGTTTTTTTAACCAAAATGATGTAGGAAAATTGTACATAAAAAAACCTAGGACGCCAACTTTTTATGCATTACCGAAAGTGCACAAGAGTTTATCTAAGCCACCTGGAAGGCCTATAGTATCAGGTAGAGATTCCTTTCTTAGCAAAGTAAATATTTTTTTGGACTTCCATTTAAAAAGCCACCTATCTAAGATCACAGCTCACATCTCTAATACCAAAGATTTATTAGATAAAATTGTTAATGTTAAATGGAACAACAGTTACTATTGGGTAACTATAGATGTGAAGGCATTATATACCAATATCAATAAAAGATGGGGGCTTGAAGCTGTTCAAGATATGTTGGGAGACGGTCCTAGAACTACTTTTTTGATACAAATGTTGGAATTCTGTCTTTCTCATAATTATTTTCATTTCAATAATGACTTCTACCTTCAGATTAAAGGGACGGCTATGGGAGATGCTTTTGCGCCCTCATATGCCATTCTGTATATGGGATACTTTGAGAAGTTATATATTTAACTTCTTTTCATCAAAAAAATGTAATATTCTACAAGCGGTTTATTGATGACCTCCTATTGATATGTAGTGGTGAAATAACTGAATTTCTAGAATTTTTTGAGGAGTTAAATAATAATGGTCATGGATTAAATTTTTTTTATGAATATGATAGAGATAAGATTATTTTTTTAGATATAACATTATTTCATGAAGATGAAAAAATAGGGTATAGACCTTTTAGGAAAGAAATTTCTGTAAACATGTTTCTACATGCAGAGAGTATGCATCCTGAACACTTGATATGGTCATTACCTTTTGGTGAATTTCAGAGAATTCATGACCACACTAGTGATACTAATGAGAGGCATAATGAGTTAAAAAATGTAGAATTAAGATTATCTAAGAGAGGTTATAAAAAAGACCATTTATTATTTTCAAAAAATAAAGTACTAGGAATCACAGACCACATTGAACATGAACAATATGAAGGTAGACAGGAGAAACAAAGTTTCTCAATAACAGAAAGTAAAAATTCTTTAGTGAGGGGAAGAAATGATGGTGACACTCAGGTCAGTGAGTTTAAACTATTTTTTGTCACTAAATACTCCCCTTTATCAAAAGAATTAAGTAATATTGTGAGAAAGTATTGGTATCTGATATATGAAGATGAAAACATAGGCTTTATGTTTCCCAAACACAATTTTCTCTTACAAAAGAGGGAAGAATTTGAAGGAGTTATTAAATTATAACTTTTTTAATAAAGGTGAAGAGGAAAGGAGAAATGTTACAGTAGGTACTTATATATGTGGCCAATGTAGTGTTTGTGGAAGAATTAGCAATGTAACTAATATCAATGGTGTGTCTTTCAAAGCTAGATATCGATTTAATTGCAAATCAGTGGGAGTGGTATACATTCTAGGTTGCTCTTGTCACAATACTTGGTACATAGGACAAAAAAAGAATGGTTCGTGTTCGAATCTTAGAACATTTAAAAGATATTAGGAACAAAAATGAATTTAGTCCTGTGGCCAAGCATTTTTTGGAAAAACATAAAGGTGACCCAGGCAGTTTAAAATTTTGTGTTTTGGGTAAACCCTTTAATTGTGAAAGTGGGGGATTATTTGTTCAAAAATTACTTGAATTGGAGACTAGGATGATTCTGAAATTCAATACATTAAAACCACATGGATTAAATTTAGAATTGAGTATTTAAATAACAATAATTAAATCTCTCTACACATAATATAGTATCAAGAGACAATAATTCTGTTTATAAAAGCTTGAATTTCATGATAAAATTATTATAGATTATTAAAAATTTGATAGAAGGAATTGTATATGTCATATAATTTAATGTATTTTTATATGTAGCAACAGAATTAATATAAAATGCATATAGTTATATTAAGAGTATTTAATTCTTAGTATTTGTTTATCTTAAAAAATATAGCATGAATTATTTGAAAGCATTCAATATCATCTTATTTTTCATATATTTGTAAATAAATATGTGGGACTTTATAGTTTAAGTATATTTAACTTGAAGGCATTTTAATTCTAACTGTATTTCTAATTTTTATATAAAGAAAATACTGCAAGAGCACTTTAAAACATGATTATTGAATTAATTAATGAGTTAATTGAATTATTAGTGCTGATTAACATAATTTTCTCTGTATAAATAACAGTTAATAGCACATTGTATCTGTGATCCTTTGAAGGCGAAAGGCCGAGGTACCAGATCGCAATAAACGTATTACTGGTATGGTGTTGGTTGGTTGGACTTGTGTTTCTTTGATCTTCTGCAGCTTTGTCTGATTGTGACATGCAGGTATGCCTCCTTGAGGTCCAATGTTACCAGCCAAGACTCCTTGCCTAGCATGGGAAGAAGCTGTTGTAAGGTGAGCATCTTGAACTTTGGTACGAGTAGGAATGTGTTTAGGATGGATAAGTCCAAAATGGGTCTCCAGTCGGTTCCCTTCCTTGGTACCAGGAATAGTCTGGAATAAAAACCTTGACCTTGTTCATGAGTAGGTACCTCTTGAATAGCTTTCATGTCCATGAGATTTGAAATTTGTATTTGAGCCTCTGCCCTTTGATTGTGTGGCAGGTTCGGCATGCCTCTCATTTTTGGAAGAGCATGAAAATGAAATCTGTAGCCTCTGTTTATAATGTCCAGGATCCATTTGTCTTTTGTGACAATATGCCAATTTTTTCAAAATAATGCCAGCTTTCTTCCCAAGGGTGCTGCCACCTGAGCCTTGCTTGGCATGCAAAGGGGAAAGTCATTGGGTTTGTTTCCTGTATTGTTGTGCACTGTCTTCGCCACCTCTTGGTGCTAGAGATTGCCACTGTCTGCCTCTATATGATCCTTGAGATTGTCCTCTGCCCCTTGTGCGCCTGTATCTACCTCTTTGGGACTTGTCCGTGGCTGGAAAGAACCAGTTTTTTGAAGGCCAATTTCTGCTAAAACGTGGTGGTTGTACCTGTAGAAAAGCTTTGACAGTTTGCATAGATTTAGCTTTTTCTTCCATTTTCCGTAGTATCTCCTCAGCATTAGTACCAAATAATACATCCTTTTGTAAAGGAGCATCTAGTAGTTTAGCCTTAACATGATCAGGCAAGGTTTGTTCCCTAAGCCAGGCATGTCTACGAATGACTGATCCTGTAACAGCAGCTCTACGTAAGGCCTCTAGAGCATCATAGCCACATTGTAAGGTTTGTTTACCCACTTGTTCTGCACTATGAATCATATCCTGCAACTCCTTCAAATCTGGTTTTTCAGGTTGTGACATTTTCTTCTTTAATTGTGATAACAGAAACTGCTGATATTTAAGCATATGGAACTGACAATTTAAGGCCCTCATGGCTAGGGTGTCCGAGGTATATACCTTTTTCCCCCACCTTTCTAAGGATCTAGACTCTCTCTCGGAAGGTAATGGATTCTTAGCAGTAGAGGCCTTCATTCCCTTGGGGCCTTGAGAAATGGTTTCTGGGTCAGCATTATGGCTTTTGTAAAGAAATTGGTGTGAGTTAGGAACTCTGTAGTACCTATCAGGCTTGACTGGGGCAGGAGGCAGGGAATCCGGATTAAGGCAGCCTCCGAGTAAACATCATCAAGAATGTCCAAGACAGGAGGTATCGCCAGAGGTCTGTGCTGAGGTAGCAAAAGAAATTCCCTAAGCCTTTTCTTGGAATCTGAAAAATCTTGGCCTTCCCAATGGAAGTGTTCCCTCAAGGTATGCAAGGTTTCCCCGAAAGAAAAGTCCTCTGGGGGGATACAGAAGAGATGGACTGCTCTGCATCAGAATCTTCAAAAGGGGAGTACGAATGTTCCTCTTCATCAGAATGTTCTGAAATAATGGAGCCCTGGTCAGAAGAGGGAGAATCTTCCTCCACTCTGGGTCTCTTGTCCGGCGGGGGTTGGGAACCCCTGATATGAGTAATTAAATCCTCAGCCATTTTGAGCATCTGCTTTTTAGGCATGGGGCCTGGAGATGGGCCCTGTGCAACAGGCCTCTTGGAATGCATGGCTGATTTAGACTTAGTAAAGGCCTTTATGGAAAAGGAAGAAGAAGATCTGAATACACCATGGGTGGAAGTGGACCTGTCCACATTAAGAGGCTCAACACTCACAGTGGCTTCGGTAGCTGTAGTCAGGGTATGGGCCGAGGGACCTGCGGTCTCGGTTACATAAGACACCGCCAGAGAAGTGTCGTCGGTAGTCAGGGGCTGCGTAGGCGCCTCGCTGAGAACCGGAGCACGTGTAGCCGGTTTTGGCGTGGTGTCGGTGGAGACCGTGGACCTCGCGTGTCGGTCTTTGTCCTTGCGTTTTTTGGACAAAATGGTGTCGGAGTCTCAGACGACATTTTATAATTAAAAGCTTTACCAAAAAAGTGCTGGGCAAACTCCGCCCGACGCTTAATAGTGCGTTTATTGAAAGTAGCACAAAAGTGACAGCCCGAGACATCGTGGTCTGGGCCTAAACAGGGTATACAGAGGGAATGGAAATCCTTATGCGGTATTTGCTTCCCACAAGAAATACAATTGTTAACTTTGTCTGACATCGGTCTGAGGCAAGAAAAGTTTCCCCAACGGGGTACTTAGCCTTAAAGAAGACTTCGGTTTCCAAATTTTTGTAATTTCAGGAGCTGGCCGACCGGCACTTGTGAACTGCTTCTGCTTCGGGCACCGTGCGGCAAAAAAGACTGAAGAAAATGGCATCGGCTGTGTCTTATATACCCCTGTCGCACTGACGTCAGGAAAGAAAGCGACAACAACCGACGCCAGACCTAGACTTTGGAATTCGGCCGACCGAGGACCCGCCTGATGGCAGGAGAACCCATCTGTTATGACTGCAGCTGTATGCACGATGAACATCTAGAGTTGATGGAGATTAAGTGCCTGAAATAGGTGGTTAAAATGCATACTGCGGGATAAAGAAATAACATAAGCAAAAACTAAAGTACCTCCAATTGCAGAGGTCAAAAAGAACAGATCATGCTGGTTCAAGCACAAGTACATGAAAGCAAAAGATGATGTGGTGAAGACTTGTGAAGGACAGGAAGAAGGCAAGAGGGAATGAAGATGTCTAGCCAAAAGATGGATGGACTGCCCGACAGCACCTTTTCAGGTGGGTATGACCGTCAAAGAAGGCAAAAGAGTGATATTAAATTGAGAAAGCTGTCGATAGTTAACACGCCAACTCCATGTAAAAGTGAATCATGAAAACAGGAGGACCTTTTCCTAAATATAAACTGGCCATACATAAGTACTTCAATACTATCAACTGGTGCCCTCTATACGCGTTGTGGGACCCCACTGAAACTCCATTGTACTTCTTAACTCAGAGCTCATCTGTGCCCCTGACTAACAGCAGGTAATAAAAATACAAGGAAAGAGACAGACACTACAAAGAAAGCCTAAAAACAGAGCCTCTAAATGATCAACTACACCAAACCTTCCTCACTTACAGCAAGTCAGCTAGGATTAGCCACTAACAGTGCTAAAGTCCATCTGTCACAGACAAAAAAAAAGTTAATTTCTCTAATACCGAAATTATTTTTGGGGAAAAAGAAACACCTGGCCATTAGAAGTGCAAACACCATGCAGTTGGCTTGGGGAAGTACAGGCCCATGAGAAACTTCCTGGAGGGATGGGACAGACCACCTTTGGGGATCCTAGAAGGAAACGTTGCTCTATCAGATTAAACCAAACAGGGGAACTAAATCTGTCTGTGCCACTTTGGGGGGGGGGGGGGGGCAAAGACACTGCCCTACGCAAAACAGGTATGACATAACCAGGACCGAAGGTGCTGCTGCTGACATACCCTGCATGAACTCATTACTTTGGTCAAAAGGTCCATACCCACAGAAGAACCTACAAGTGGTATTTTGCATGTGCTATGAGGAATAATGTGGGTACCATGAGACCAAAGTCTTCAAAAACAAAGTGCTGCTGCCACTCATGGAAATATCACAGAGGAGTATCATCCAGATCTAAAGAGGTTACTGCTCCCTTATATTTAGCACTGATCAGGCCAATTATTGAATACAATGCCCACTTTGGGAAGTACCTCACCAGACAAACAACTGGGAAGACCCCAACCTTTCCTACCTAAGAAAAAGGACAGTTTTGTACCTACCATAAATGTAGATGTCCGAGAGGAATGCATCTGCAGTCTTTACAAATGGGTTGTCCTGTCGTCAGGCAGCCCCTCGGTCGGCCGGATTCCAAAGTCTGGGTCTGGCTTCGGCTGGTGTCGCACTTCACCCGACGTCATTGCGGCAGTTATTCGGGTATAAAGGCATCAGCCGACGCCATTTTCCTCAGTGTTTCTTGCCCCAGATGCCAGGTGCCCTCTTGGATGGCTAAATTTGGATAAATGCCAAAGTTTCCAAATAGTAGAGAGCAAACACACAAAATAAGCATGTATGTACATATATACAAACAAATACACCATAATAGATCCCCCCCAAGCTAGCTGAAGATTGGCAAATACCCTAGGAGTACCTCAGAGGGGAAGGAGGGTGGTAATCCTGACTGCAGATGCATTCCTCTCGGACATCTACATTTATGGTAGGTACAAAACTGTACTATGTCCTTCAAGGATGCATCTGCAGTCTTTACAAATGGGTAGAATACCATAGCTAAACTAGGGGAGGAGGAAATGAGAAGAGATTATGGTGCAGTTAGGATCCCTTGCAAAACAGCAGTGGCAAAACCAGCACGGGATCTAGAGTATAGAGGTAAGTTATAATGCTTGGCAAATGTATGCACGGAGGTCCAAGTAGCAGCCTCTATAATGTCCTTGGTAGCCACTCCTCGTAAGAAAGCTGTGGTAGTGGCTGTAGCCCTTGTGGAGTGAGGTCTGATGTTCTCTGGAGTTTTCTTTCCATGGTAGGAGTAACAAAATCATATGCAATTTCCTATCCATTTGGAGATTGTCCGTTTAGAAATTGGTTTTCCTTCCTTTCCTGTTGCATATGCTACCAGAAGCTGGTCAGTTTTTCTATTGTTTTTTGTCCTGTCCAGGTAGTAGAGTAATTGTCTGTGTACATCCAAGGTATGTAAGAGCCTTTCTCCCCTGTTCTGTGGGTTGGGGAAGAATGTAGGAAGGTGGATAGCCTGATTTAAAGAGACTCTGGATACCACCTTAGGCATAAATGTAGGGTTTGTTCTCATGGATACTCTATCTTGATGGAAGATCAGGAAGGGTTGCACTGCCATTAATGCCTGTAGTTCAGAGACCCTTCTTGCTGAAGTTATTGCCAGCAGGAAAGCAGTCTTCCAGGATAAGTATTGTAATTCTGCTGTTGCTGCTGGTTCGAATGGAGGAAGAGTTAGTTTTTCTAGCACAAAGTTCAAGTCCCATGCTGGCAATGGAGGTTTCCTGGGAGGTTTTACATTTTTAATTCCTCTCAGAAACTGTCTGAGCAGAGGATGCGAGAAGACAGGAGGATCCAAGCTGTATTCTGCTGAAATAGCTGATGCATGTATCTTGATGGAAGAATAAGACAGGCCTGTATGGTAGAGCTCCGCCAAGTACTCCAGGATGTTGGCTATGTTCACCAGTGTCACATCTTGCCCCTTTGCAGTACTCCAGATGAGATATCTTTTCCATTTTGCTGCATAATTCTTTCTTGTTGAAGGTCTACGAGCCTCCAGGATTATGTCTTTAACCCTTTGTGATAAATTTGGGTTAATTGCTGTTATGTAATGTTCCAGGCAGTTAGCTGCAGAGTTTTTAGGTTTGGATGCAGGATGTTGTAGTTGTTCTGTGTTAGCAGTAATGGGATCAGGGCAGTGTCCATATTTGTTCCGGACATGCTCCTCAGCAGTGGATACCAATGTTGTCTTGGCCAGTTTGGGGCTATCAGAATGATCCTCGGACGTTCCTCTTTGATCTTCAGAAGCACCTTGTGCATCAAAGGAAGTGGTGGGAATGCGTATGCTGTCAGGCTTTTCCAACTGAAAGAGAGGGAGTCCACCTTCCAAGCAAGTGGGTGGTACGTCCTTGTGCAGAATTTCTTCAACTGGTGATTGCAAGGGGATGCAAACAAGTCTATTTGTGGTAATCCCCATTTTCTTGTGATGGTTTTGAAGATGTCCCGATGCAGCATCCATTCGTGGGCATCTGTTGTAGTTCTGCTTAATATGTCTGCTAGAATGTTTTCCTTCCCTGGTACATAAATTGCCTGTAACTGAATGTTGTAGCTCAGAGCCACATCCCATAAGTCCAGTGCCAGCCGGCATAGAGGGTATGAGTGTGTGCCTCCCTGTTTGTTGATGTACCACATAACTGTGGTGTTGTCTGTCCTTATCATCAACTGGCCTTCTTGGAGAAAGGGTCTGAATGCCTGGATTGCCAATTTTACTGCCATCATTACTTTTAGATTTATGTGCAGATGCAGCTGGTCTTGAGTCCATAGGCCTTGAATGCACTTGTCCAGCATGTGTGCCCCCCATCTGAGGTCTGAGGCATCTGTCGTGATGGTTTGTCTTGGTTGGCTTTTGCAGAAGGGCAATCCTGTGTTTGATTGGCAGGCCTGAGCCCACCATAGGAACTCCTGTTTCAGGCATGGGATCATTGGAATTTTGGTTTCTAGGCTGTGCTTGTGCTGGGACCACAAATTCTTTAGGTACCACTGTAGCTTTCTCATATGCAGCCTGGCATGAGGGAGTAGTATTATGCAGGATGCCATGAAGCCTAGAGCTTGCAGCACTTTTCAGAAATCTTGGCCCTGCCACTGAAATTGTTCCCTCATAGCATGCAAGGTTTCCCCAAAGGAAAATTCCTCAGGAGGAGAGGCTGAAGGGATGGACTCCTCAGCATCAGAATCTTCGTAAGGAGAATAAGAAGCCTCAGGAGGGTCTGTATGTTCTGAGTCAGAGGAATCATCTGTGGATACTGGCTCAAGGGGCTCTGCTCTAGGCCTCTTTTCTGGAGGAGGGAGAGAGGCCCTGTCTGGATGAGGCTGGGCTCCACGAATTAAAGAGATGAGATCCTCAGCCAAAGAAAGCATGTGGGAGCTGGAACTGGGCCTGTGAGAAGGGGGCTTGGCAGGCACAGGTTTTGATGCTTTGGCTGCTTTAGCCCTGGCAAAGGCCTTAATAGACATAGCTGGAGGAGGCCTAGCAGCTCCACGTGCAGGGGTTGAAACATCCAGGGGAATGGTGTCTGATAAATCCTGTGAAACCGCAACAGAAGGTTGGATTTCAGAAGCCGTTTCTACCAGGTTAGAAGAGGCCTCGGTAGAAGGCATGATATCGGCTGAAGAAAGAACCGCTTGCTCGGTTTCGGCCGAAACAGAGACCCTCGTGGTTTGCTTAACCGCGGTTTCGGCGAAACCGGGACCACGAGTGTCGGTCCTTTTCTTCGGTTTTTGGTAATTTGTAGTCGGAGGATCCGGCATAATGTAGGCAAAATCGAGCCAAAAATCTGTTCAGCAAAGTCCGACCGGCGTCTAAGCGTCCGTCGGTTAAAAAGCACAGGCTAGACAAGCTGCTACGCCGTGGTCTGGGCCTAAACAATGTATACAATAGGAGTGGAAATCTTTATGAGGTATTTGTTTCCCACAAGATAAACAGTTATTAACTTTCTCTGACATCGGCTGAGGCAAGAAAGAGTCCCCACGGGTACTTAGCTTTATAGAAGTCTTGAAGTAGTATTCGGTAGTAGTAATCTCTGGATCTGACCGACCGGCACTTGCGAACAGCTTCTGCTTCGGGCGCCACGCAGCAAGAAAGACTGAGGAAAATGGCGTCGGCTGATGCCTTTATACCCGAATAACTGCCGCAATGACGTCGGGTGAAGTGCGACACCAGCCGAAGCCAGACCCAGACTTTGGAATCCGGCCGACCGAGGGGCTGCCTGACAACAGGACAACCCATTTGTAAAGACTGCAGATGCATCCTTGAAGGACATCTAGGGGTTTAAATCCCATAAGTTACCATTAAAGTATACAAGCACTGTCCCTTTTCTCCGTCTCATATAGACTCTTCTGAAGAGAGCTATGCCTTGCATTCTGTGCAGTCACTGGCCCAGCGGGTCAAGGATCTCTTAGCCCTTCACAAATCAAAACAGTCCCAGAAACACCAGAACCAAGGATCTAAACCTGCTTCAGCAAATTAATAAAACAAGGCAGAGAGAGACAGACTCATTACTCAAAGTCTTCTCAACCTCTGGAATAAACTCCCCCTGCAGATAAAGTGGTGTGATGCATTATCTTCCTTAAAATGAGACTTGGACAATTGTATGGGTTTTCACAAATTCACACCGGGTTTGACTTGACCTACCTTGAAAGAGGTAGTACAGTCCAGGGTTGGAAATCGTACAGTATAATTATTGCAAGACTTGGCTGTCTAGGACTTCCTATGATCCCAAGTGGAGTATTACTCTGAAGACCTGCGTTCTGTCCACAGGGAAACTTGCCAGACAAGTCCTCTTAAGCAAGTGGTAACATACTGTATGAACGTTTGCGCTTGGGATGACTCCAACTGGGACCTTATAGGTTCATAGGTTCATAGGTTTATACTAGGCTATCTGCCCTAAGGCATTTATAAGCCTAGCCCAAATTATTGTGGCTTACGCCACCCCTTATATGAAAAAATACTGTGCCCATTAGTTTGTTGTGCCTCTGTCCAGCAGTGACCCAGAGATGATTCCCGGGGTAAACCTACGATCTCCCATCCACAGGTCTAGATTTCTCTTGAACAGAGTCAGCGAGGTGCTCTGCCTCACATGGACCGGGATTTTATTCCACAGCATAGGGAGTCTCTGAGTGATAAATCTATCCCTCCAGCACGTCCTATTTATATCCGTGCTAAGGTTTAAGTCGCTTGCTCTAGTGGTTTTGGTGGATTTGGATTTTTTGAGGTGGAGCATGTCCATTAATTCCGGGTTGGACATGGCCTTGTATGTCAGGCACATGTCACCTCTGAGCAGACGGTATGCGACTGAATAGAGCTGGAGTTTCTTCAATCTGGCAGCATATGACAGATTTTGGAGTCCCTTTATCCTTTTGGTGAGGAACTTTTGGGGTCTCTCCAATTGCTGCAGATGTCGGGTGAGATACATCCCGAATGGGGCATTGTACTCGATCATTGGTCTGATAAGTGAAGAGTACAGGGGAACAATGACCTCACTAGATCTGGATGTGAATCCCTTCATGATCAGGTGGGCAATGTAGAAGGTCTTTCTAACCACTTTAGCAATGTGAGTGTCAAAGAAAGGCCACTGTCAACCTGGGTCCCCAGGTCCCTGATAACCTCTTCTGTGCTTAGTGGATTGCCACCTATATGGTAGCTTGGGGTTACCTTGTTTTTCCCGAAGGGTATGACTATACATTTTTGGCGTTTAACTTCAGGCCATGGCTCTGGCACCAGCTATCTGTTTCCGTGAGTCCCTTCTGAAGGATATCAGTGTCCGATGCACTTTCCACTATGGCCCAGTTTGCAGTCATCTGCAAACTTTGTCAGCCAAAGTCCTCCCATGTTGGCCTGTACTTCTGAGAAGTAGATGCCAAACAATAGGGGCCAAGGACAGAGCCCTGTGGGACACCACTTGTGACCGGCTTGGAGTCTGACACAGCGCCAGCAACTCTAACCCTGTGGGTTCTGTCCTTAAGCCAGTTTGCAACCCATCTTGTGACATATGGGTTTACATTTAAGCTGGTAAGTTTTTCTACAATACCCGAGTGGGGTATTGTGTCGAAAGCCTTTGCAAGGTCAAGGTAGGCTGTATGGACTGCCTTTCCCTCATCAATGGCCTTGGTGACTATTTCCAAGAAGTCGACCAAGTTCAAAAGGCATGATCTTCCCTTGACAAAGCCAAACTGGGTCGGGTCCAATGTCTGCAAGTCCCCTATATCTTTATGAGCTCCATTATGATCCTCTCCATAGCTTTGCAGACTAGACTTGTTAAGCTTATGGGGGTAATTACCAGGGTCCGTGAGGCGCCACCTTTGTGGAGTGGGACCACAGTTGCCGTCGCCACTCCTTGGGCACGTATCCTGTGGTAAGGCTGAGATTAAACAGCTGCCTTATGCGGGTTTAATTCCTCATTTAGCTCGTGTAGCACACAGCCGGGGACACCATCCGGTCCCATTGATGCTGTGTTTTTAGCTTTAGAGAGAGCAGCTTTCACCTGCGCATTTGAGATGTCCGGGAGGCTACACTCGGCTGGGATAGTTATCTCTCCTTTAGGGGAGAGGGGTGAAGTTTGCACTGAACCTGTCTGCCAGTATGTTGGCAATGTCTGTGGGTTCAGTGATTTTTGTATCATTTTGGACTAATTCTGAGCATATCTGTGAGTTTCCACCCAGGTTCCTAATATAGCTGAAAAAGGCCTTATGATTGTCCTTTGAATCCATGGCAATTTTTCTCTCAAAATTGGCCTTAGTTGATTTTATGAGTGCTCGTATTTTTTACTAATAATGATCAGGGGTGACTTCCCTTTTATGGATTTTGTTCTATCATGTAATAGCTTTCTCCTCTTATTGTAAAGTTTGTTAATGGCTGGGGTCCACCAGACTGGACGTTTGCCCTTTGTGGAAAGAGTCTTGGTTTTATTTGGGATTGCCTGATCCATGCAGTCCTGGAGGTGTTCATAGAAGGCATTTGTAAGGGCTTCCGCAGCTTGGGTTGTGGTTTCCTCTGACTCAGGGGCCTTGAAGGATACCACACCAGTCTTGAGTAGTGTGAAGTTTGCTTTAGAGAAGTTCTTCACTATGGTCTTTTGTTTGGGGTGGGGGCGGGATGTGGATTTCCAGTGAGATTAGTTTATGATCAGATCTCACCAATGAGGGATATACTTCCGTGTGGAGCATTTTGTCCCCATGTTTGTGACAATGAGATCTAGTATATTTTCTCCTCTCGTGGGAACAGTGACTAGCTGTTCCATGGCATTTGAATTTATGAACTCCAGGAACCGTTGGGCTAGAAAGTTAGGGCTTGAGTAATGTTCCCAGTCTATATTCGGGTAGTTGAAGTCACCCAATATGATAGTGTTTGGAGATACATTTATACCCTCCAGTGTCTTCAGGAAGGCTGTGTGGGGTTCCTGAGTTTGAGAGGGTGGCCTGTAGCATGCTACAATTTGTAGAGCAGTTTTGCCTATTGTTAGTTGCACCTGGATGGTTTCCGAGCTTCATGCGTTGCCACCAACCTGGAGGTGTGAGTATCCTTTATGAATATGGATACACCCCTCCTTTTGTGGAGTGGTCCGGGTTTTGGGGCGGAACGCATGATATGAGGTAAAACCTAATAGTGCCGGGGTGCTCTCAGGAGCCTTGAACCAGGTTTCAGTTACAGCACAGACATCGATGTTCTCCATACTGAGAAGGGCCTCGAGTGCGTGCATTTTGAGATTTAGACTTCTGGCATTGAGCAGCATTACCCTCAATTTCTTCCCATTTTTGTTTTCTAGGGTGGTAGGTTTAGAATTTGAGCCTTGCCTAAAAAGGCACTATGGGGGTGGCAAGAGCCTTAGCCAATATCCGGAATCCCAGGGGTGACAGGTGCAAGCCGTCCCTTGCGAAAGCATGTCATCCCAGGCAGACAGACACTGGATCCCCTTTGAATGACACCAGACATTAAGCCAATTGTTAAAGCTGATCATCTTGTCTCTATATTGTGGCATCATTCTTGGTGAAGGAAGGATACTGCTCAGGGTTAGGGTCATACCTGCCTGGGCTACATAATCAGAGAGCTCCTCTATGTCTCTTTTCATGCAGTCCAGGGAGGTACGTCTCAGGTCGTTCACACCAGCATGGACAATGACTGTGTCATATTTGTACTTGCTGTGGAGTGACCCGAGTGCTTGTGTTATGTGGCGGATTCTAGCGCCCGATAGGCAGCTGACTGTGACCCTCTCCTTGTTCAGCCTGGTGAGTGGGACGTCAGTGTGTCTGACTATGGAGTCACCTATGACAAGTATGTTTGGTGTTGTATTTGGCCTTAAGGGCTGTGACTGCTTTGCACACTGCTTTTGTGGTTTATGTGTTGCTTGTGGGGTGTCTTGAGGTAGCAGTTGTTTGGGTGTCTGCTTTGGAGGCCTCTGCTGTTTAGGTAAATTTTTACTCAGAGCCTCCGAGTATGTCTTTGTGTGTTTATGTGTTTGATTCAGTGGAGTGGTAGCATTATGTGAGGCTGGTTTTGTGGTGTGTGTAGTTGCCTTCTCCTCCTGTCTGGTCTTGCCAGTCCTGAGTTGAGAGAGCTCAGCCTCCAGTTTGGCTAAATAGCTGCATCTCTCAAGTATTTGTGTTATGTGGGAGGAGGAGAGGGTTGTCTGTGTACATGAGGCAGTTATAACATTGCCTCAAGATTCCCAGATTCACCAGCTGGACCGAGAGGAGATTGACAACTGACCTTTGGACATGCTAGAATAATATTGGGAAATCCTTAATTGAAAACAAGGGCCAGTGGGGAGTGAGGGTGTAGTGCTTTTAATTTTTAGTGCTGACTTATATAATTGCTTTAGTGAGCAAGTGCCAGGTAACTTGAGTGCAATGTGATACAAGTAACTAAATGCAAAACGACAAACAGTAACTTTCTTTAAAGTGAAACAAGGAAATAAGTACAGTAAGCAATGCAGATATCACTAGTGATCCACAGAAGCGCTGAGAAGTTGCGTATTAGGTGAATTAGCTTCCAGGAAATAACAAGCAAACAAACAACAAGTATATAAACAAAGCTAGATTCAGTAGGCCTGGATCTAGTCTATGCTAGAGCAAACAAGGTGAACCAATTTCAGTAAGATACAGTTCAAATATTCAGGCACTATAAACCTTTAACCAGAAAATTCCCAGCTCAGAAGGGCAGAGTCCAGCCTCTTCTCCCACAAGAGTGCAGTCCACGAACCTTCTTAATGTAAAATAACTGGCCTGAAGCCCAAGCGCCTAAACCAGAACTAATACACTTGGACACTGGGCTCTCAATCAGCAGTTCCCAACTTAGAAGGATGAAAGCTACCTGTCCTGCCACCACAGTGCTTGCCACAAACCTTCCTAATGTAAAACAACTGGTCTGAAGCCCAACTGCTTAATCCAAAAGACTTGAATGATAGCTACACTTTAATCAAGTTACAACCAAGCAGTAATAAATACCATTGAATACTTTAGAGAATGTCTGGATTAGTGCTCAAGTTACACAAACAAAGCTAGATCCAGCAGGCCCGAATCCAGTCTGCCACAGCAAACAAGGCGCACCAACTTCAGTAAGAAACAGTTCAGATATGCATGCACTATAAGCCTTTAACCAGAAATTCCCAGCTCAGAAGGGCAGAGTCCAGCCTCTCCTCCCACAAGAGTGCAGACCACGAACCCTCTTAATGTAAAATAACTGGCTTGAAAGCCCAAGTGCTTAAACCAGAATTAATACACTTTTAGAATAACAGACACTGAGCCCTCAATCAGCAGTTCTCAACCTAGAAGGATGTAAGCTACCTGTTCTGCCACAACAGTGCAGACCACAAACCTCTCAGTGCAAAACAACTAACTGGTCCGAAGCCCAAGTGTTTAAACCAAAAGGCTTAGAATGAGTTACACCAAGCAGTAATAAATACAATTGAGTATTTTAAGATGATGCAAAAGTAAAAAGAAGTAGGTAAAACACAAGTACAGTAAAAGCAGATGAAATTTTTTTTTTTTTTTTTTTTTTTTTTTTTTTTTCCTGAACAAGTGCTGAGATCAAAGAAACAGATTTGAGTGCTGAAACTAGAAAACTGGCTAGTTACAAGAAAAAAAAAAAACAAGCTAGAAGGCTTCCCTCAAACACAGAAGGGCTTGGGGGCTCAGAAGCCTACAAATAGTCTGTACCACTTAACAAGAAAGGCAGGAAATAAGCTTAATTTTTTTTTTCTATTTCCCAGATGCTCTCTTTGTACACAGTAGGAGTGCCTGAAATCAGAATATGATCTCACTGCACTCAGTTGAGTGAGCAAATGAGATGGGCCCAGAGGCAGGCTGAGGCGGCAGTTTCAATGCCACTAAGATTAACACCAAAACAAAAACAGAGCGGGTGGGTGGGAATAACTGAAGAGCAGAATAACCAGTTAAAAATTCCTTCAACACTCCTTCATACACAGTTTAAATCAATTTAAATACTGTATTTTTTAAAAGAAAAAGTGCATAAAAAGGTACTTAAATTCTCTTATACGTCCAGTTGAATATAACCAAGTTCTTACCTTGCAGTGCTTACCAAACCACCGAAGGACTGGATCAACAGGAGCTAGTGATTATTTGCTTGTGTAAGAAATTCATTTGCTGCTAATTCCAGGAACTAGTTATCCAGATACTGGAAAATCCTAATTCACTTCAGCCTGAGATAAGAGACTATGACTACTGTGCATGACGGGCTGTCAAGACAACCATGCACTTCTTGCTACAAAATGGGGGCAGTGGTAGGCTGCTATGACCACCATGCACTTGTTGAATATAGTGGAAGCAGTGTGTGATGCAATGGATGGGCCCTGAACTGGCATTAGCTGGCTCCTATCCAGAACAAACGTCACCTTAAGTTTGGCATGGGGGGCAAATGTGTATTTAGACATTTTGGAGATCCAAACCACATATTCAATCTCCTTTCTTTAAGCAAGGCATAACTGCACCATGACCACCTGGAATTTTGGTTTACAGACACAAAGGTTTGGACCACTGAGATCCAGTATGGGCCTAAGGCCATCAATTTTCTTTTTTGGAAACTCAAAACAATCCTCTCTCATATGGTAGGACATCCTGGATTGCACTTTATTCTAAGAGGTTTGCTGCCTCTCTTTAATGGGGTCAGTTGTTCATTAGGGAAAGGGAATTCAATCTGACAAGAAATATAATGGGTATTGCACAGTCTCTGGATATTATTTCTTGGATTCACTTGTCCTGTGTGGTGATCTGCACTGTAAAGAGATACTACAAGAGACAACCATCCATCTCCAGAGGGGGACAGTCAGGGAAGTCCTCAGTAATTCTCCGATTGCTCTCCTAACAGGGGAGTATGCAGACCATGCAGGGAGGTCCTGCAGACCATCTCTGCCTCTGGGATGGTGTCCTTTCTGACAGCCAATTGGAATAATCACAAATGCAAACATTCACAGATTTCTATCTGAATTCTGCTGTTCAAACAGATGCTGTTGAGTCTTCCTAAACCATAAATTCCTAGCATTGCTTTATGAGGATAAGTCCATTTTGAGCGGAGAACTTTACCCCAGCAGCTGCAAGTGTCTCTCCTCTTACCTGCTTGCTCTTAAGCACCTTTTCCTTAATTTGTGAATCAAACAATGGGGGGGGGGGGTGGCTATCATATGTAGAATTAGTAAACAATGCCTTGAGGTTTTCTGTAAATGAACAATACCCGAGCCAGGTATGATGTCTGATGGCTGTGTCAGTTCTTGCAGCAAAAGCTGCTCCACCTGCAGCATTATGCAGAAGGGCATGAAGAATGCAGAAACTGTACTGAAGATTAAGATCCGATCTGGAGAATCTTATGTTACAGTTTACCATGGGACAATTTATTCAGTGTTTCAATACTTTTGTCTGATGTATCATTTTGGAATTTCACAATGTGCATCAGGCAATTTAAAAAACTTGCAATAAAGAGGGCTAATGAGTAAACATGCTTCCTGAAGTGATCTATAGTCTAGAAGTCTATGTTGGGGGGGGGGGGGGAATTATTGGTCTGCCTTCACAGGACTCTTTCTTAATGGCTGCAGCTACAGCAACAGAGTTAATGCTGTCAGGGGGATTTTCTTCAGATTCCTTGTGAGAAGTTCCATCGCACTGGGCTACTGCCAGGCCCAATGTGGTACCAAAAAAAAAAAACTGACCTGCCTGAGGGACAACACAAGATGTTGGAGAAACAGATTGGAATTCCTCTTTGGGAGAGAGCCCTCCGATGCATCAGTTCTAGAATCTCTCCAAATCTAGGGTCATCAGGAAGGGGAATTGGGACAGGCCTTGCTCTGGCTCAAATCTGTACCCAGGATGGGGACACTGAAGGAGCATCCAAGTGCTTCATTTTACATTTCCTCTTCCTGGGCAAACTCACAGGTTTAGTCCAAATGGTAGAGAGAGAGAGGACAAGAAATGGAGACTGCTCTGTCATTGCAGCAGCTTTCCTTTCCCCTGTCTTTTTAGAGAGAATAGGCTGGGGCCAGAACATAAAACTGATGGGTGTTGCTGGGGAGTAGGGAATCATCCATAGTAAATACATGGCCCTGCATCAATTCCTGCATGTCAGTTGACAATGATGAGGGACTAGGGACCAAAAATGATGAATCTGAAGACCTAAATGCAGAAGACATTGATGCCAAAGGGAGACATCTGACTCCAGGCGCCAAAGTGCTGGCATTATCAAAAAAACTGGCACCAAGGAACTGAAGGCTAACAAGATTAACACAGAGAAGGGTACCAAGGGAATAGATGAACACATGTGCTGATTGGTCAGTGGTGAGTGCCTTGGTCTTAGTGTTTGTAGGCACTGATAACATTACTGAAGTCACTGATGCAAAAGATGTTGGCACTCGGCACTAGTGCTGCTGGCAGTGTCAGTGCTGACCAAGCAGTTCTTTGGAGATTTTCGCAGAATCACCTAGCGCTGAAACTGGACCTGAGAAATAAGTTGAAAAGACCGTTTGTTGCCTTAAAATGGAGACAGAAGAGGACACAGAGTTTAATTTAAGCTTTTTCCAGCACCCTCATTTTATTGCCCTTTCAGCTGTCAAAGTAGGGCTATAGAAAGACCTACAAGACTAACAAAAATCACATAAGAAAGGCTAGACTCTACATACCGAGAGAATGCTCACTCTCCAAACACCAGGAATAACTACAGAATCCCCCATCTTGGAAGTAGTAGGGACTTCAAATGGAAGAGGGGGAACTTGTAACCTAGGCACTTTGGTATTAGTGGCTTTAGGGGAGCAGTCCTCAATTTTTCATTCCACTTGCCCTGCTTTGAGGGGGTAAAATCAGCAAGCAAAAGATCTTTAAGGATCAATTTGTGGGTTTTTTTTCTTTCTTATAACAATGTGGAGCCAAAACGTTGGCATTCATCATAAGGAAAGTCAAGATGTTCCATCCCCAGACACACCACACAATCTGTATGAGTGTTCCTCGGGAAATATTGTGGTTGTATGACACACAAGCTACACGATTTATTTATCTTACTCTATTGGCCTCAGAACCAAAATTGGTAAAGAATAAACAATACAAGTTTTAAACAGACAACACTAAATAGCAAACCATCAAGAAAATTAGACAGTTTTATCTTTCAGTGAAATTCTGAAATATAATTGATTCGACAGCAACCTAGTTAATAAAGAACATTTTCCACAGCAAGAAAATGGTAGCAGGAGCGTGCGAGGAGGAGAATCGCCCGAACAACAAAAAGCAAAACTTGAAGACTCAAAATCGGAACGGATGAAAAAAACTGACCAGATACACAGAAAAGTACTCTGCTTAACTGCCAGTCTTACTGCATTTTTCATATGCGAAGCTTAGCACAAAAAAAGATTACAGAGCAATTAAAAACTGGCAATAACACCATCTAACCCAGTTAGCCACAATCTTCAAAGATCATATAGAGAAAACTCCAGGACCTGCACTCTTCAAACGTCTACTACAAAAACATTTTGGAACAGTCTCACCCAACAAATGAGACTTTAGATTAAACATCATATACCTCTTGAGCTACTGTCAAGCAACTGCTGAATTCTGCACTAAGAAAACGTCTGGACTGCAACAATTTAATAATGTAGCTGATGATGCTTGGACATACTGGCATTAAAGAAAAAAAAGTTACCGGAGGTACTAAAATAAACTTCAGGGACACCGTTAAAAGAACCTTAGACAACTTCACACTGGAATATATAACCTGATTAAGGCCTAACAGTACTTTTCCAAGCTGGGCAGCACCATGGCTCAGCTGTTTAAGGTCTCCACTTTAAAGCATCACTAACTGGGCTTCACTCCATACCTCTCGAATATCTCTATATGGATTATCTATATGGCACTTGCAAGCTCTCTACGTGTGTGCATGGGTTTAATGCAGTCCTCTCCAACTGCCATGATTAAGGAGGTTCAAGGGCTACTTTAAGCTGTACAAATGTAGGAGTAGTCGTGCCAATGTAGCCTAGATCACAACTGGAAATTGCTTACACAGGATCAGTTTATCTAGTTAAAAATAAAAGGCCCTAGTATGAACCTATGAACTTTTAGATGTTCCTTAGTTTTAGGGAAGTTAACATTTTTTGCGTTAAAATTCTTCCTACTTTTTCACACAGTCTGATGCTTTTGCAACACAGCTTGGGTGACTTAAGGTAACTATTTATTCTCAGATATTAGAACACCAGGGAATGCATTACTTTTTCTTGAACCAAGACCTAAATGACATGCAAATATTAATGTGCAAAATATTAAAAGTATATGCATACTTTAATGTCTAAGAATCAAAGTACTCTGGGTAGATCAATACATGAGGTAGGTATGCTGAATAAGTTAGGACAGGCTGCATGATACTTAAAAAGAAGGACATGCAATGTTACAGTTTGGGGTGGACGAAAAGTGCACTTCTGTATTGTTCTTCAAAATAATTAACTTACTGCCCCCCAAAAAAGATGGCCACACACAATCCTACAAACACATGCTGCTTAGGTAATGCAAAGCAACAGTTTGAGTTCTATAGTTCTGTAACATTTATATGTTAGCTGGAGATATGAAAATTAAGCATGGCCACACCCAGTTACATTATTTCAGAGGCAAATGATTACAGAGAACCATCTAAGCATAACAATGTTTAACAGTGGACACCCAACACTTAAATTTTATTTTCACAACTTACAGATTGAGACAGTTACTAAAACTCTTCATGCATGCAAATAATTCTGAACTACAAGGACTGATCATCAATGTAATCAGGTAACGCACAAAAAAAAAAAACTTACAGTATGAAATACGTCAACAGCAAAAGATATAAGCTTGTGGAAGGACAGCAAAGGAGACCACATATAACTCTGCCCTTTGATTGCTACTACTGCTTCTACATAAAATTTCACATTTTAATATTTAAAGTTCATGCTGATACACAGTGTAAGCTACTTAACCTTTCCACTGCAACCTCCCAGAGTAACGTCACTGAGGAATCATAAGGTTTATAATCAAAATGCATTTTGACATACGGGTAAAAACAATGTAATGTAGTTCAAAATACTATGCTCACACGTTTGGCAGCCAAGCTTGTGCCTGGTCTTCAAGACGACGGTTACCATCCCTTTTTATTTTCACACACAGACGCACTCATGATATATACACACATGTACACAGCTATATAGCTAGAGTCACTGTAGATGTTAAGCAATTAAGAAATAACATCCTGTTTGGGGTGTAGATAAACATTTTAATATGAAAAATACTATTTTCTATGTTATACATTACTGAACAAGTAGTCATACTAAAAGAAATAAAGCATAAAGCATACACTACTTTTTGAGCTGGAATGTCCATACTACACATTATCACAGAGCAGAGCACATAACTACAGAAACTAAATGACAGCACTTGATGTGATGATGTTAAAAAGGGTTGCACGCAGAAAGACAAAAGACACCTGCACCTTAAGAAAGAGGGAAAACTTTACCAGGAGTCAGGACTCCTGGCAGTTGCCATCTGGTGGATCTGCTGCAAGACATTAAGACCAAGTGCCAGGAGAAAGAATTCAGGGAAACCCAAGCTAAGAAATGAGTAATGTGTATAGCACGTCGTGTAAGTGCGTACTGTTGTAGTATCATAATGTAGTTAAGTAGGGGTTTGAATCCTGCACTTGCCAACTGCGTGTGCCTCTCCCTGGAGAGGAGCAACCTTTTGGGGTTGGGAGGGTGGCCTAATGGTTAAGGTGTTTGCCTTACAAACACAAGGTGCAGGGTTCGAGTCTCACAAGGGATAATTGGCTAGGCTTAAAATGGCTCGCAAAGGCAGTTAGCTTAGTACTAACCTATGGATTTAACAAGTACTATTTAAGTTCTCTGCCAGAGGTGGAAACCTGGATGACTGATGGACCTTCCTGCATATCAACAAAACAAACAGCACAAGAATTACCCGTTCTAAAGACAAACCTGGCCTGTGATATAAACAGCACCTGCTGGCGATACAGGTATGTATCACAGAGATTTCCCATCTCTGGAACAGGCTCCCCATCCATGTGAATTAGAGTTCCTCCTTAACCCAATTCAAGTGCAACCTGGACAATTGGATGGGGAATGGGAACTCCATCCCTGGTTTGGCATCTATCGGACTCAGGGAACCTGTAAATGGTTCATCTCCCAGGCCCTAGCTTGCAAATGTTTAATCTCCCAGGCCCCTGCTTACATTTATCAATGTATCAGAAACTTGTCAGAGATTTGGGATGCATGGTTAGGCTTAAAAAGGCCCTTGTGGTTGTTAGCCTACTAAATATCGATGAACCTATGAAATAATTTACATTTCTTGATAAAAAAGGTAAGTTTCTTTATCTGCCTTTTCACCACTGCAAATAAAGTGCACTGAAATTGTGAAATGTGCTTCCAGTTTCTTTTACGCAACACACTCGTGGTTTTGTCAGAAGGGCATAATTTGGGTATCCCACTAAAATGCAATATTTCATTAACTCTTCTACCAAAAAAACAGAGAGAGACTTGCCTTCCTAATTGAGGGGACAAGGGCTTGTGTTGTAAGGACAGTCACCGATGTTTTGGCCAAATGGAGAATTTTTTGGAACTCTACTACTAAACAGCATGACCCTGATGCAGTCCATGTTGACCTTTCACAAGAAGAATCAGTCTTCCAAAAGACAACTGGTTATTTTTCAAGAACACGTATACCTAATATCTATGCAGGTAACTCCAAACACCATCCCAAACACTGAAAAACTTGAAAAGGTAACAATATCAAGGTATATCTCAATGTCTTTGAGAGGTATGCAACCCAGGAAAGCTGGGCTCAGGTTGACGGGGTCAAGACTATGTCTTCCCAGCTAACAGGAGATCATAAGAGTTATAAGGCAACTGCACCACAAGGCCATATCTGTCTTACCAGTAGTCACCCTTAGGCCTTGCTTCTCTTTTTTATGGAGGACTAGGCCAGTCATTCTAGCAATGAGTTTATGAATACCTATCCAGTTGTAAAAGGCAGTGTGTCACACTGCTTAACTTGGACAGGAAGTTTGTTCCAGAGAAGGGGCAAGCACTGCATGACAAATCTATCCCTCCTCCTCATCTTATTTGCCAGAGTAGATTTAGATCGCTGGTCCTAGTGTTAGCCAGACTGTGACTTATCTAGTTATGAGAGTTCTTGGACTACTGAACCCCTTACAGCCCTATAAGCATGATACACGTTTAACCCAAAGGGATCTATGTGAAACTGAGTACAGGTATGAAACCTCCAGTCATTCTTGTAAGTCCAGGTCTGTTAAGCCCATAATCCTTTTAGTTACAGACTTCTGGGGTCTTTCCAATGACCTGATATGCTTTAGTAACCTACATCTCAAAGGGAGCCTTGTACTCGATGATGGGTTTAATCAATGCAGAGCACAACGAAGTACTGAGTTCTTTTGCTCTAGAACAAAATACCTTTAACCATGTACTGTACAAGCCTTGTACTCGATGGGTTTAATCAATGCAGAGCACAACGAAGTACGGAGTTCTTTTGCTCTAGAACAAAATACCTTTAACCATGTACTGTACAAGGTAAAAGGATTTCCTAACAATCGTTACAACATGATGGCAAAATATAAGGGATCTGTCCACCCAAATGCCCAGGTCTCTCATGACCTTTTCCTTCTGAAGTGGTATGTTATCAATGTTTTAAGCTACAGGTAGAGGGTGCTTACCAGTTATACACTGTTGTACCTTTTGTCACTGAGCTGGAATTCATTTTTATTACACCGGCTACTGACAAGTGTAACCTCCTGCTGGAGTGCATGTGTGTCAAGCAGGGACTTTACAATGACTCCTATCTTATAATCCTCTGCAAACTTTGTTAACCAAAGATCCCCATTTGATAAATGAAGCCCTGAAAAACAGATGATGAACAGCAGATGTCCTAGCACAGACCCCTCCAATACTCAACTGGTCACCTTTATGATCTCACATGATGCATTCTCATTTATTAACTGTACAAGTCCTGTCTTTAGGTCAGTTGGCTATTCACCTAATCACATGCAGGGACAATATAAAGAAAAAACAATGACATATGAAATCTCCAGATTCAACATCAAATCATCTCAGCTTTGTCAGGGGCAGGATTGGCCTGCTCAATCTGGTGGATTTTTTTTAGAGAAGGTCACCAAGGGCATGGATGAGGGTAAAACAGTGCATACTGCCTACCCTGACATGGCCAAGACATGTGACACAATACCCCACTCTGGGATTACAGATAAACTCACAAAACTGAGCATAAACTTCTACACCACCAGATGGACAGAAAAATGTCTCATGGATAAGACACGTTATTAGAGTGGGGCAATCCACATTCAGCAAGAGGCCAGTCACCAGTGCAGTACCACAAGGCTAAGTGCTGCTCCTCCTCCTGTTTGGGATATACTTCTCAGATGTTATGGCAAATGTAGATGGCCTTTAGCTAACCAAATATGTTGATGACTGCAAGTTGGGGGCAACCACTGACTCCACAAATTATGCTAATATCATACAGAAAGGACAGACACAGACTAATGATTGGTGCCAGAGCCATGACCTCAAACTAGATGTGAAGAAATGAATAATAACCTTTTGGAAATCAAATACCCCTGCAAATTACAACTTTGATAGCACTGCCCTAACAGTGGACCCAGTGGTGAGAGATAGTACAATTGTGTACCTTCCATAAATGTAGATGTTCGAGTGTATTCACTGTTGCAGTCATTACACTTGGGTTATCCTGCTGGCAGGCTACCCGCAGTAAGCCCGAATTCCAAAGTCCTGGTCTGGTGTCTGTTGCTGTCGCCTCCTCCCTAACGTCAGTGCGCCAGGGGTATAAAAGATGCAGCCGATGCCATTTTCTTCAGTTTTTCTTGCCCCAAGATGTCAGGTGCCCTCAAATTGGTAAGCTAAAACTTTATGCCAATAAGTATGCATGCAATAACAAACATTTCCTTCATCTACAAGCAAATACACCACATAGGTTTTATAGGATAGAGAAGTACAGATACGTCCCAGCAAAGAAAAGGGGGATGGTGGGTGGGTAACCTGGACTGCAACAGTGAATACACTCGAACAGCTACATTTATGGTAAGTACACAACTGTACTATGTTCATCGTGTTTCACTGTTGCAGTCATTACACCTGGGTTGAATCCCAAAGCTGAGGTAGGGTGGCTGGGTCTAAATAGGATTAGGAGAGGCTATAAGGCAAAACTGCAGTGGCAAAGCCTGCTCTGGATTTAGAGTAGAGAGATAAATGGTAGTGCTTGGTGAAAGTGTGCACTGAACTCCAAGTTGCAGCCTCTAAAATGTCTTTGGTTGGTACCCCTCTGAGGAAGGCTGCTGAAGTGGCTGTTGCTCTGGTAGAATGTGGCCTAATGCCCTTAGGGGTTGATTTGCCATGTTGTGAATAACAGAATCAAATGCAGTGGCCTATCCATTTCGAAATAGTCTGCTTTGAGATAGGCTTTCCTTGTGATCCTGCAGCATATGCCACTAAAAGTCGCTCAGTCTTTCTGAAAGCTTTAGTTCTGTCCAAGTAGAAGCGTAGCTGTCTGTGTATGTCCAAAGAATGCAGGAGTCTCTCACCCTTATTCTGTGGGTTTGGATAAAAAGTAGGCAAATGAATGGTTTGCTTAAGGGCCACACTGGACACTACCTTAGGCATAAATGTCGGGTTTGTCCTCAGAGAAACCCTGTCTGGATGGAAAATAATAAAAGGTTCCACAGCCATGAGAGCCTGTAGCTCTGAGACTCGTCTTGCAGAGGTTATTGCTAGGAGCACAGCTGTTTTCCAAGGTAAGAACTTTATTTCAGCTGTATTGGCTGGCTCAAAAGGTGGCAGTGTGAGTTTCTCCAAGACATAATTGAGGTCCCACGCAGGTGTTGGTGCTCTCCTTGGAGGTCTTATGTTTTTGGCCCCTCAGGTACTGCCTTAGCAATGGATGAGAAAAAATAGATAGTTCCATATTGTAATGAGCTGAAATGGCAGAGGCATGTATTTTATTTGATGAGAAGGATAGGCCTTTGTCCAGCATCTCAGTGAGGTATTGTAAAATCTGAGGAATATTTGGTACAAGCGTGTCAATTCCTTGTGCCTGGTTCCAAGCACAGAATCTCTTCCATTTTTCTGCATAAGATTTTCTGGTACTTGGCCGCCTGGCCTCCAAAACAACATCCATCACTGCTTTAGAGAGAGGTGTGTTCTGAATGGCTACATTATTCGCCATGCTGCCAGATTTAGGGTCCTGAGTTGGCTGTGCAGGATCTGATTGTTTCGCTGGGTCAGTAAGTGAGGAATTAGAGGCAATGTCCAGGCTGGGCCTTGAGACAAGCTCTTTAGGATTGGGTACCAGTGCTGCCAGGGCCAGTCTGGGGAAATCAGAATCATTTTTGTCTTCTCTTGTCTGACCTTTAGGAGTACCTTGGGAAGGAGAGGCAGAGGAGGAAAGGCATATACTGTTAGGGTTTTCCAGCTGAATGATAGAGCATCCACTTTCCATGCTTGCTTGTGATGTCCTTGTGCAGAATTCTCAGCAGTTGGCAGCTGTGAGGGGAGGCAAAAACATCTATGTCTGGGCATCCCCATTTCTTTGTTATCATGCTGAAGACTTGTGGATCCAGTTTCCACTTGTGGGGATCCGTAACGTTTCTGCTTAGTTCGTCTGCCAGAGTATTTTTCTTTCCTGGCAGGAATTGTGCTTGCAGATGTACTTGATAAGTCAATGCTGTGTCCCATAGAGTCATGGCTTGTCTGCAGAAGGGGTAGGAATGTGTGCTCCCTGCGTGTTTATGTACCACATGACTGTAGTATTGTCCATCCTTATCAGTAGTTGTCCTGGATGAAGAAGGTCCTTGAAAGCTGTCAGGGCATTCTGAACAGCTAGCATCTCTTTTTGATTGATATGAAGATGCATTTGGCTTGAGGGCCATGTGCCCTGAATACATTTTCCTGCCATGTGGGCCCCCCAGGCATAATCGGAAGCATCTGTTATTAACTGCCTGGCTGTGGATAGGTTGAATGGCTGTCCCTTGTTGAGGTGACAGGACTGTGCCCACCATCGAAACTCCTGTTGAAGGGAAGGAATGAGGGTAATCACTGTTTCCAGGCTGTGGAATGAGGGTAATCAATGTTTCAAGGCTGTGGAATGAGGGTAATCAATGTTTCCAGGCTGTGGAATGAGGGTAATCAATGTTTCCAGGCTGTGGCAATGTTGAGTCCAAACACTTTTTAGATACCATTGTAGTTTCCTCGTATGCAGTCTGGCATATGGAAGTAGCAGAATGCAGAATGCCATGAAGCCCAAAGCCTGCAGAATTTTTCTTGCAGATAACTGGGTCTTTGATGCCAACATTGTGAAGTAAGAAGTCAGTTGCCTTTGTTTGTCTGGCGTGAGATAAGCCATCTGGGCAGTTGTATTTAAGCTTTCACCCAGGAATATTATCTCTTGAGAGGGTACTAATTTTGATTTATTTTCATTTACTGTGTACCCTAGGCAAATCAATAATCTTTTTACAAACGCCAGGTGCTCTAGTAGAACGTCCTTGTTCTCTGCTTGAACAAGGCAATTGTCTAAGTAAGGATATATTTGAATTCCTCTTTGTCTGCAAAATGCAATCACTGGTGCCAGGCATTTTGTGAAGACCCTGGGTGCAGTAGATAAGCCAAAGGGCAGTGCAGAGAATTGGTAATGCATTGAGCCAGCTATGAATCTGAGGTATCTTCTGCAAGATTGTCTGATTGGTACATGCAGGTATGCCTCTTTTAGGTCCAAAGTTACAAGCCAAGCCTTCTTGCCCAGGATGGGCAGAAGCTGCTGCAAAGTCAACATTTTGAATTTTGGAACGTCCAGAAATGTATTTAGAATAGACAGGTCCAGTATTGGTCTCCAGGCTTTGTCCTTTCTGGGTACCAAGAAAAGTCTTGAGTAAAATCCTTGTCCCTGCTCTTGCTGTGGTACTCGCTGAATGGCCCTCATGTCCTTGAGGGATGAAACTTATTTTTGTGCTCTGCCCATTGATTGTGTGGCAGGTCTGGCATACCGTTTGCCCTTCGCAGGGTGTGGAAGTGGAAAGTACAGTTTTGTACCTACCATAAACGTAGATGTTCGAGTGTATTCACTGCTGCAGTCATTACACTTGGGTTATCCTGCCATCAGGCGGTCCCGCAGTCAGCCAGAGTTCCAAAGTCTTGGTCCGGCGTCGGTTGCTGTCGCTTCTTCCCTGACGTCAGTGTGTCAGGGGTATATAAGATGCAGCAGATGCCATTTTCTTCAGTTTTTCTTGCCCCAGATGTCAGGTGCCCCCAAATAGGTAGGCAATACATATTGCTAATAAAACATGCATAAAAAATAAAAACAATACCTTCAGTTACAAGCAAATACACCACATAGGTTGTATAGGGTAGAAAGGTATAGATAAGTTCCAGCTAAGAAAGTGGGGATGGAGGGAGGGTAACCTGGACTGCAGCAGTGAATACACTAACATCTACATTTATGGTAGGTACAAAACTGTACTATGTTCATCGTGTTTCACTGCTGCAGTCATTACACTTGGGTTGAATCCCAAAGCTGAGGTTGGGTGGCTGGGTCCATAAAGGATTCGGGGTGGCTATGAGGCCCTGCAGCACTGCAGTGGCAAAGCCAGCTCTGGATTTAGAGTAAAGAGGCAAGTGGTAATGCTTGGTAAAGGTGTGCACTGAATTCCAAGTTGCAGCTTCCAAAATATCCTTGGTAGGTACTCCTCTAAGGTAGGCAGTTCAAGTGGCTGTTGCCCTGGTGGAATGTGACCTAATATTGCTAGGTACAGTTTTTCCATGCAGTGTAGCAGAAAAGGATATACACAAAAGGATACAGTGTCCTATCCACTTTGATATGGTCTGCTTTGAAATAGCCTTTCCCTGTGATCCTGCAGCATATGCTACAAACAATTGCTCAGTTTTCCTGAAAGCTTTTGTTTTGTCCAAGTAGAAGCGTAACTGCCTGTGTATGTCCAATGAATGCAGAAGTCTCTCCCCTTTATTCTGGGGATTTGGATAAAATGTTGGCAAGTGAATAGTTTGGTTAAGAGCCACACTGGATACCACCTTTGGCATAAATGTAGGGTTTGTTCTTAAAGAAACCCTGTCCTGATGAAAAATGATGAAAGGTTCCACTGCCATTAGTGCCTGTAACTCAGACTCTTCGTGCTGAGGTTATTGCCAGAAGCAGAGCAGTTTTCCATGATGCATATTTTAATTCTGCTGAATTGGCTGGCTTAAAAGGAGGTAAAGTTAGCTTTTCCAAGACAAAGTTGAGGTCCCAAGTTGGTGTTGGTGCTCTCCGGGGCGGTCTTATGTTTTTAGCCCCTATAAGGTACTGTTTTAATAATGGATGAGAAAAAATAGGAGGATCCGTGTTGCAATGAGCTGAGATGGCAGAGGCGTGGATCTTAATGGATGAAAAGGATAGGTTTTTGTCCAGCATCTCAGTTAAGTATTGTAATATCTGAGGAATATTTGAAACAAGAGGGTCAAAGCTTTGAGCCTGGTTCCAGGAGCAGAATCTCTTCCACTTTTCTGAATAGGATTTCCTGGTGCTGGGCCTCCTGGCCTCCAAAAAGACATCCATAACAGAATTAGAGAGAGATGTTGGCTGCTTGGCTAAGTAATCTGCCATGCAGCCAGGTTTAAGGTTTTGAGCTGGCTGTGCAAGATCTGATTGTTTTGTTGCATCAGAAGATGAGGAATTTGAGGTAAAATCCATCCTGGGCCTTGAGCCAAGTTCTTCAAGATTGGGTACCAGTGCTGTCGTGGCCAGTCTGGGGCAATCAGGATAATTTTTGGCCTTTCTTGTCTGGCTTTTAGGAGTACCTTTGACAGGAGAGGCAGTGGTGGGAAGGCATAAACTTTTAGGGTTTTCCAGTTGAATGAGAGAGCATCCACTTTCCATGCTTGTGTGTGGTAAGTCCTTGTGCAGAATTTCTGTAGTTGGCAGTTCAGAGGGGAGGCAAAAAGATCCATGTCTGGGCACCCCCATTTTTGTGTTATCATGCTGAATACTTGTGGATTTAGTTTCCACTTGTGAGGATCCATGATGTTTCTGCTTAAGTCGTCTGCCAGAGTATTTTTCTTTCCTGGCAGGAATTTTGCTTGCAGATGAACTTGATAGGTCAGTGCTGTGTTCCAGAAAGTCATGGCTTGTCTGCAGAGGGGATAGGAATGAGTGCCCCCTTGCTTGTTTATGTACCACATAACTGTGGTGTTGTCCGTCTTTAGTAATAGTTGTGCTGGGTGCAGAAGGTCCTATAAAGCTGTTAGGGCATTTTGTACAGCTAGCATCTCTGATTGATGTGAAGATGCATTTGGTCTGTGGCCCACTTGCCCTGAATACATTTTCTTGCCATGTGTGCTCCCCAGGCGTAATCTGAAGCATCTGTTGTTAGTGTCTGCCTGGCTGTGGGTAAAGTAAAAGGCTGTCCCTTGTTGTGGTGACATGCCTGTGCCCACCATCGAAACTCCTGTTGTAGGCAGGGAATAAGTGGTATTACTATTTCCAAACTGTGACAGTGTTGAGACCAAACACATTTTAGGTACCATTGTAATTTCCTCATATGCAGTCTGGCATATGGTAGTAGTATGCAGGATGCCATGAACTCCAAGGCCTGCAGAATTTTTCTTGCAGGAAGTTGGGTTTTTTCAATTGAAAGTACTGAGTCAGTTGTCTTTGCTTATCTGGCGTGAGATAAGCCATCTGGGCCATTGTATTTAAGCTGGCACCCAGGAATATTATCTCTTGTGAGGGCACTAGTTTTGACTTGTTTTCATTTACTGTGTACCCTTGGCAAATTAGCAATATTTTTCAAATGCCCGATGCTTTAGAAGAATGTCCTTGCTCTCTGCTTGAATAAGACAGTCGTCCAAGTAGGGATATATTTGAATTCCTTTTTGTCTGCAAAATGCAATTACTGGTGCCAGGCATTTTGTGAAGACCCTGGGCGCAGTAGATAAGCCAAAGGGCAGTGCAGAGAATTGGTAATGCATTGTGCCAGCTATGAATCTGAGGTATCTTCTGCAATTTTGTCTGATTAGGACATGCAGGTATGCCTCTGAGGTCCAAAGTAACTAGCCAAGCCTTCTTGCCCAGCATGGGAAGAAGTTGCTGTAGTGTCAACATTTTGAATTTCGGAACATCCAGGTAAGTATTTAGAGTAGATAGGTCCAGTATGGGTGTCCAGGCTTTGTCCTTTCTGGGGACCAAGAAAAGTCTTGAGTAAAATCCTTGTCCTTGCTCCTGTTGTGCACTTTCTGAATAGCTCTCATGTCCATGAGGGCTGTCATTTGTTTTTGTGCCTCTGCCCCTTGATTTTGTGGCAGGTCTGGCATTCCTTTTGGCCTTGGTAGAGTGTGAAAGTGGAACCTGTAACCTTGAGACACAATATCCAGAACCCATTTGTCTTGGGTGATTATATGCCAATTTTGTGAAAAAAAAAGCTAGTTTTCCCCTTAAGGGAGCTGCCAAAAGGTAAGTGCTTGGCATTTGAAGTGGGAAGTCACTGGGACTGTTTTCTATAAGGTTGTGACTTGTCTTCTCCTCCTTTTGGGGTAGAAGTCCCCCACTGTCGTGGTCTGTAAGAGCCTTGGGGCTGAGATCTGCCTCTTGGGCGTCTGTATCTGTCTCTTTGTGGTCTGTCTGACACTGGAAAGGACCAATTTTTAGAAGGCCAGTTTCTGCTAAATCGAGGTGGCTGTACCTGTAAGAAATCCTTCACTGTATAGATTTTGCTTTATCCTCCATTTTCTTTAATACCTCTTCTGCCTTAACACCAAACAAGATATCATGCTGTAAAGGAGCATCCAATAATTTTGCCTTAACATGATCAGGTAAATCTTGTTGTTTTAACCAAGCATGCCTTCGAATCACAGAACCTGTAACTGCGGCTCTACAAGAAGCCTCTAATGAATCAAAACCACATTGCAGAGTATGTTTTCCCACTTGTTCAGCTGCATGCAATAAATCTTGCATTTCCTTATAGTCAGGACCTTCTGAGCTTGTAAGCATTTTCTGTTTTAACTGAGCCATTACATATTGTTGGTACTTAAGCATGTGGAACTGGCAATTTAAAGCCCCTACTGCTAAAGTTGCAGAAGTGTAAACTTTCTTCCCCCATCTATCAAATGCTCTAGAATCCCTGTCAGAGGGAACTGGATTTTTAGCAGTGGACGCCTTTACCCCTTTGGGACCCTGGGAAATAGTTTCTGGGTCAGCAGCAGGGTTTTTATAAAGAAATTTGTGAGAGTCTGGGTCCCTGTAGTACCCGTCTAGCTTGACTGGTGCTGGGGGTAAAGAATCAGGGGATAAGCTGGATTCAGAGAACACATCATCGACAATATCCAACACAGGTGGAATAGCAAGGGGCCTGTGCTGAGGCAGTAAAAGGAAATCTCTGAGCCTTTTCTTGGATTCTAAATAAACCTGGCTTTCCCAAAGGAAATGCTCCCTCATGGTATGTAAAGTTTCCCCAAAAGAGTAATCCTCAGGAGGAGAGGCTGAAGGGATTGATTCTTCAGCATGAGTCCTCATAGGGGGCTAAAGAGTACCCCTGGTCTGAAGAGGAATCAGAAGAAATGGAAACCTGGTCAGAGGAATCATAGTCTGTATCCTGCCTAGGCCTTTTATCAGGAGGGGGGTGGGAACCCCTGATCAGAGTAATTAGATCTTCGGCCATTTTGAGCATCTGTTTTTTAGGCATGGAGGCCTGTCCAGGTGAATGCTGTACTTGTTTCTTTGTCTTTAATGGAGTTTTAGAAATGGTTGTTGTTTTGATGGTAAGCTGTGAAGGTCTGAAAACACCCTCAGAAGCCGATGCCTGCTCAGCGGCTCCGGACCCATCTGAGGGGTTAATTTCAGTAGGCCCAATACCTTGAGTTTCCAGAGGCCTAGAAATCTCCACGTCGGAGGCGGCCTGTGGCTCTGAGGTAGCGGGTGTCAGGGGCTGCAAAAGCGCCTCACTGAGGACTGGCCTAGAAGAGGCTTCATCGTCAGTTATGGGCCTCGGATGTCTGTCCTTATCTTTGTCTTTGCGTTTATTGTGTATTCCGGCTGTCGGTTGTTCCGACGGCATGGTACAATTGAACCTTCTGCCAAAATAATGGCGTGCAAAATCAAACCAACGTTTAAATAGTGCGCTTGTTAAATCTAGCACAAAACCGACAACTAGTGACGTCGTGGTCTGGGCCTAGGCATGGAATACAGTAAGAATGAAAATCCTTATGAGGTATTTGCTTCCCACAAGAAATGCAATTATTAACTTTTACTGACATCGGTCTGAGGCAAGAAAAAGTTTCCCCAATGGGGTACTTAGCTTTATTGAAGACTTCGGTTCTGAAATTCGAGTTTGAAAATCTCAGGAGTCGGCCGACCGGCACTTGCAAACTGCTTTTGCTTCGGGCACCGCGAGGCAAGAAAGACTGAAGAAAATGGTGTCGGCTGCATCTTATATACCCCTGGCGCACTGACGTCAGGGAAGAAGCGACAGCAACCGACGCCGGACCAAGACTTTGGAACTCTGGCCGACTGCGGGATCGCCTGACGGCAGGATAACCCAAGTGTAATGACTGCAGCAGTGAAACACGATGAACATCCTGTAGCCCTGGGACACTATCTTCAAGACCCATTTGTCCTGGGTGATCATGTACCAGTTTTGAGAAAAAAGTGCTCGTTTTCCCCCTAAGAGGGCTGCCAAAAGATAAGTGCTTGGTGCTGGCAGAGGAAAGTCACTGGGACCGTTTCCTGTATGGCTGTGATTTGTTTTCTCCACTTTTGGAGGTAGAAGCGCCCCACTGTTTAGGCCTGTATGAGCCCTGGGGCCGAGATCTGCCTCTAGGGCGTCTGTATCTGCCTCTTTGTGGTCTGTCTGACACGGGAAAGGACCAATTCTTTGCAGGCCAGTTCCTGCTAAATCTGGGTGGCTGTACCTGTAAGAAATCCTTTACTGTTTGCATAGATTTCACTTTGTCCTCCATTTTCTTCAACACCTCCTCTGCTTTAACACCAAATAAAGTATCATGCTGTAATGGAGCATCTAGTAATTTTGCTTTAACATGATCAGGTAGAATCTGTTCCTTTAACCAAGCATGCCTCCTAATGACAGAACCTGTAACTGCGGCCCTGCAAGAGGCCTCTAGAGAATCAAAACCACATTGCAATGTATGCTTTCCCACTTGTTCAGTTGCATGCAATAAATCCTGCATTTCCTTATTTTTGGCACAATCAATTTGCCAACATTTTCTGTTTTAGCAGTGACATTAAATATTGCTGATATTTAAGCATATGAAATTGACAATTTAAATCCCTCACAGCCAAAGTAGCAGGAGTGTAAACTTTTTTTCCCCCCATCTGTCTAGTGCCCTAGAATCCCTGTCAGAGGGGATAGGGATTTTTGCAGTAGAAGCCTTGAACCTTTTGGGACCCTGAAAAATAATTTCTGGATCAGCAGCAGGGTTTTTATAAATAAATTTATGTGAGTCTGGAACCTTGTAGTATCGGTCTGGTTTTACAGGGGCAGGGGGTAAAGAGTCAGGAGAAAGGCCAGATTCTGAAAATACATCATCTACAATGTCTAGCACGGGGAATAGCAAGAGGCCTGTGCTGAGGCAGTAAAAGAAAATCTCTAAGCCTTTTCTTTGATTCTGAGTAGTCCTACAGTAGAATACAGTAAGAATGAAAATCCTTATGAGGTATTTGCTTCCCACAAGAAATACAATTGTTAACTTTTTCTGACATCGGACTGGAGCAAGTAAAAAGTTTCCCCAACGGGGTACTTAGCTTTAATGAAGACTTTGGATCTGAAATTCGTTTTTTTACATTCTCAGGAGTCAGCCGACAGGCACTTGCGAACTGTTTTTGCTTCGGGCACCACGCAGCAAGAAAGACTGAAGAAAATGGTGTTGGCTGCATCTTTTATACCCCTGGCGCACTGACGTCAGGGAGGAGGCGACAGCAACCGACGCCAGACCAGGACTTTGGAATTCGGGCCGACTGTGGGTAGCCTGCCAGCAGGATAACCCAAGTGTAATGACTGCAACAGTGAAATACAATGAACATCTGGGTACTCCAATAGAAAGTAATCTGAACTTTGAATACCAAGTTTCCACAGTGGTGAGGAAATCCTTCTGTGTGGCTCAGCCTATAAGTAAGGGCATGGCATCCAGACCAGTAATAGAATACAATGCACCCTTTGGTATGTACCTCATCAGGCACCTGCAACAGTTGGAGCATCCTCAGAGGTTTCTCACCCCAAAAAATACAGGGGTATAACCAACATATCACATGCGGACTGATTAAAAGCCCTACCATTATATTCAGTTTCCTATTGATTACTGAGGGGTGATTTATGCCTGTCCTACAAGGCAGTGTCTTGAACCAGCCCTGATGGAAATGTTTCATATTCACAAAACTAAATGCACAAGGGTTACCTGCTCCAAAGATCTGAACCTGATCTCTGGCATAAGTAGACCATGGTGGAGAGACAGATGTGTGTCCCAGAAATTGCCCCTTCTCTGGAATTTGTGGGAAATCACACATTCACTCCTGTGGTATCACCCAAGTCCCTTATGGACAGAGGCAGTCTGTAAAAAAAATGTCAAAACCCTGCTTGCTGCACCTGGTTATATTTCCCTTAGGGACAGAAAATTGGGTAAAATCTGGGTAAAACTGGATAGGCTTTACAGGGCTCTTGAGAAGTTAGCCTAGTAATCTCCTATGAACCTATATGGGGGTCCTTCAACTTACTCTACTTTCATATGGTATGGTATTGACTGCTTTGGCAATGTCAATTTATGCTGTGTGGACAGCTTGTCCACACTGTACAGCCTGAGTAATCCCCTTGAACAAGTTCACAAGATTCATTATACAGGATCTAAGCCTGACAAAGCTAAACTTCAGAGGGACAAGTCTGATAAGATTTTTGATATGATAATTAATTACATCACTTGTGAGATGCTCCATGGTCTTGCATAATAAAATTTGGTAGGCTGACGGTCTGTAATTCCTGGGGTCTGTGGTGGGACCATCCTCGTTGAGCATCAAAACAGCTGTGTGTCACTACCATGGAGAGTTTAAGGAGTGGATCTGTCAGTGCTTGCTTGCTTACTTACTGCTATAAATTATGCAACTTATGTTGTCAGGGTGCCATGTACAGGTTATTCTTCAGGTTGCATGCTCATTATGATGGCTGGCGGGCTTAAAATACATGTCTCTAGGTTGAAGTTAGCACTAAATATAGTGCTGACATTTTGGCAATATTCACTGGATTGGTGGTTAGTTTCATTATGAATAAGCTCAGAGCAATGCTAGGCATTTTTTTATTTTTTCTGACATAACTGAAGGAGGATCTGTAGTCGTCTGTCTTCTGCAGCTAATCTTAGCCCTTGGAATATCTTCGTTTTTTGTGTGTCCTTTTCTAGCCTCTTATTTGTTTGAGGTTTCCTTAATCTGGGGGTAATTTGCTCTGCTATACTGGTTTAACAGTTTCTTCATTTTATTACATGCTTTATTAATGGTTGAGGACCACTGTCAGTTTGCTTTTAAACCTCTCCATGGATTTGTCCAGGTGTGAGAAGAACTTTTCTGCATAAATCTACAGCATCAGCATTATAGGTAATACCTAGAGACTTCATCAAAGAATTGTACAATTGTTCATTTGAAATCCTTGAATTCTGTGACATTTGTTTCTAACAGTTTACAGACGTTGGAGAATGTTACTAGTCTGTGATATGACTTGAACAGTGGGATGGATACCTTGTGGATGGTACATGCAGACGCTAAGCTTAGGACCATGTCAAGTAAATTTTTCTCTCTGGTCTAGAGAGTTTTTTGTTTATAAATAACAATTTTTGTGTATATCCCATATCGCTGGTATAGGTCTCCTAGTTAATCAATAGGTAGTAAAAATCACCTGGGACAACAGCATTCCTATGTATGGGGAGAGTTAATCTAGAATATTCTGGAACTCTGTGCGATTTTCTGGATACATGGAGGGGGATCTAGAACATGCTATGAGATGAAAAGTGATCTTATTTAATGTGATTTGAATCCACGAGTTTCACTTGAGGGTCTTTAACAAACCTATCTCGAGGTAATGAGGTTTCCAACAGATATGGCTATGCCTCCACGGAATCTATTGCAAGGTAATGAGGTTTCCAACAGATATAGCTATGCCACCACAGAATCTATCTCAAGGTAATGAGGTTTACAACAGATAAGGCTATGCCACGACAGTTTCCATCAGGTCTAAGTGAGTGGTAAGCATAAAATCTAGGCATTGAGGGAGTGCTCCCAAGAACTAAAACCAGGTTTCCATAGCGCACACATGGATGTGCCCCGAATGCAGGATGGCCTCAAGGTCAGTTTGTTGTTCACCCTTTTGGCATTAAGTAAGGTCAAACTGATATGAGCCAGTGGTTGATTCAGTCTGATGTTAGGTTAGGAGGCTCATCACCTGGACCTTGCCGAAAATAAGGTACAATGGAGGCTACAAAAGCTTTCACCAATACGCAGGAGCTCTGGAATGAAAGGTGTGAATTGTACTTGGCAAAACAAGAATGGCTGTCCAGCATCTCATCCCCTGCTGACACATAATGGCTTCCCTTGGAATGACACTAGGTGTTAAGCTAATTATTTTTTCTTTATACCTTGGCATTAGTTTGGGTGATGGAAAGTTTCCACTCAACAGGAGAGTCTTTCAAATATTTGTGACATGCTGTTGTGTCTCAGGTCATTTGCCAAACATGGGCCACCACCAAACCATACTCATATCTGTCTGGTTTAAGGGTAACAAGGGCCCTTGGCTCCTGAGGGAGAGCTCACTGTCACCCTGTTTTCGTCCAGCTTTGTGAGTGAAGAATCCGTGTGCCTAATTTTGTAGTCACCAATTGTTAGTACATTGCTATTAGTGGCTGTACAACTGGTCTAGGATATGATGTTTCCTAGTGATTCCCAGCTGTGTTGTCATTAACTGGTGTTGCAGTGCATAGTGCACACTGGGCTTGCACTTACTTGTCTGTTGTGGCTTGGCCAACAGTTTTTCTAGTCCCTCAGCGTTTGATAATTTAATGTATGTGGAGAGTAAGGAATAGGTGAGTGAAGCGTACAGGATAGTGGGCTTGACTGTGAAAGCGTGGCCTCAAATCTGTCTAGATACTTGCATTCACTCATAGGCATATTGTAAAAAGTAAATGTTCATTGTCTGTGAGCATCAAGCAATGCTTAAAATGCCCCAGTATACAAAGTGCTATGACATAGACAAAAGAGGGTAGATACATTTGCGGGCCTTCCATCGTGATCACGCGCGAGACATGTAAGAGAATATAAAAGTGCTTTGGTTCTTGTGTTAAAGCACTGGTTCAAGAATAATAGTAGATTTAGATTAAGGTCTGAACAGTAAGTTAACCATATGCAGTCTATATTCTAGTCTAGTTACAATGTCGGTTTGGTGGGTGAACAACAAGAATATAATAGTGTTTCTGCTCCCAGCTAACGTACTGATTTGGGGTAAAATAAGTGTAAACAGAAGAAGAAAAAAATGGTTCAAACACCAAATCAGACAGGAAGTAAATAATTTGTTCTAGACTAGCCACAAGATCAGCTTAAGACAAGCAATGATGCACTGCTGCAATTTTTATACAGCTTTAAATGGAAGCTGTAGTTAACAAAGGTTCCTAAGAGTGAATCTGAAATTGAAAGTGCCTGCATCTGTCAACTACAGTGTACAGCTGTACAAAGCACTGCCACCCACTGTTAAGCAGAAGAGAAAAAGTGAAATAACCAATAAGTAGTTACAACTCCAGCCATACCCTCTCAACTGTCCAGATTTTCGCCTCATATTTTTGGTCTTTTCTTTATAAAATTTGTGGTTTCTAGCAAATTATTCAGATTTGAAGCCACTGAATGACAGACATTCAGAGTTTCAGAGTTAATATCCTTCAAAAATACATAATAATTCAAAACCTGCTATTATTTGGCTTTTCTAAGTTTACATGAGGAATTTTTTAAATCTGTCACTATTTTTAAAACATAAAACATCTTTATTATATTATCACTTAGGACATAGGCAACCATACATTTACAGTGGATATAAAAAGTGTACACACCTCTGTTAAAATGCAAGGTTTTTGTGACATAATAAATGAGACCACAACAGATAATTTCAAAACTTTTCCCACCTTTAATGTGACCTACAACCTGTACAATTCAATTGAAAAGCAAATAAATCTGTTAGGGGAGAAAATATAAAAAAATTAAAAACCTACAATAAGCTGGTTGCATAAATGTGCACAACCTTAAACTAATACTTTGTTGAAGCATCTTTTGATTTAATTACAGCATTCAATCTTCTTAGGTAGGAGTCAGCATGGCACATCTTGACTTGGCAATATTTGCCCACTCTTCCTTGCAAAAGCGCTCCAAATTTGTCAGATTATGAGAGCATCTCTTGTGCACAGCCCTCTTCAGGTTACCCCACAAATTTTCTATTGGATTTAGGTCTGGGCTCCGGCCGGGCCATTCCAAAACTTTAATTTTCTTCTGATGAAGCCATTCTTTTGTTGATTTGGATGTATGCTTGGGGTTATTGTCATGTTGAAAGGTGAAATTCCTCTTTATCTTTCTAGCAGATGCCTGAAGGTTTTGGGCCAAAAGTGACAGGTATTTGGAAGTGTTCATAACTTCCTCCACCTTGACTAAAGCCCCAGTTCTATCTGAAGAAAAGCAACCCCAAAGCAGGATACTGCGACCACCATGCTTCACTGTGCGGATGGTGTTCTTTTGGTGTTGTGAAGTGTTGTTTTTGTGCCAAATGTAGTGTTTGGAATTGTGACCAAAAAGTTCAACCCTCATCTCATCAGACTATAACATATTTTTCCACATGCTTTTGGGAGACTTGTATTGTTTTGCAAATTTTAGCCGGGCCAGGATGTTTTTCTGTATAAGAAAAGGCTTCTGTCTTGCAGCCCTACCCCATAGCCTAGATATATGAAAATATGGGAGATTGCAGTCACATGTAGTAGACACCCAGTACTTGCTAGAAATTTCTGCAGCTCCTTCAGTGTTGCTGTAGGTCTCTTGGCAGCCTCCCTGACCAGTTTGCATCTTGTCTTTTCATCAATTTTGGAGGGATGCCCAGTTCTTTGCAACGTCACTGTTGTCCCATATTTTCTCCACTTTTTGATGACTGTCTTCATTGTGTTCCATGGTATATCCAATGCTGTGGAAATTATTTTGTACCCTTCTCCTGACTAATACTTTTCAACAATGAGAGCCCTTTGAGGCTTTGTAAGCTCTCTGAGAACCATGGCCTTTTCTGTAGCAGGCAACAGAGTAAATATCAGGAAAATCCTACTAGGACAGCTGAACTTTATTTGGGGTTAATCAGAGTCTCCTTAATTGATGGCAGGTGTGTAACCCAAGACTGAATGCTGTAATTAAATCAAAAGGTGCTTCAACAAAGTATTTGTTTAAGGGTGTGCACTCTTATGTAACCAGCTTATTGTACATTTTTTATTTTTTATATTTTTCCCCTAACAGATTTGTTTTTCAGTTGAATTGTACAGGTTATAGGTCACATTAAAGGCTGGAAAAGTTTTGAAATGATTTATTGTGGTCTCATTTTTTTATATCACGAAAATCTGGCATTTTAACAGGGGTGTGAACACTTTTTATATCCACTGTATATAAATGAAAACAAACCAGTTTGACAATCTTAATTGCAAGCATTTTACATCACAAAAAATACTGACATAATTTTAGTTGCAAACATTATACAGCACTTATCTACCCAATCACTGCCAGTCAAACATTGTACATCTCATTTAAATCCTGCCTTCTTTTAAACTTATTTCCTCCCCAGTATGTATTGTTCCCATAATTCCCATTTTCCTATGTAGTTTGCTCCTACCCTTTTCTAAAGATCTCAGTTCCAGATGTTTTATATCTGTTACTATATTCATTACTTCTAGTATAATTGGTTTAGACTTTGATTTCCATTTTCTAGTAACTGCTTTATGGCAGCCACGTTAAACTCAGCAAGGCCTTACTATGTCTAGGCAATTCTGATTTTTGTATCATAGCTCAGAAAAAACATTTCCCTAGATACCTCAATTTGCTCACCTAGTATCTTGACAAGGTAGTTGCAGGGAAGTTTTTAACGTTTGCCAAGTTATTACACTTCCAGAAAATATGTTCACAATTGCATCTTTCTTCCCCATCATACCTCCAACATTTGTTGTCTACCTGAGGGAAAATTCTTTGGAGTCTACTTGGGGTAGAAAAATACCTATGTAAACATTTCCAGGCAAAAATCCTAAATCTCCTAGATTGTGTTGCACATTTGGGTGACATACATTCACCCTCCATTGTTTCTTTGTGAATTGCTTATCCGATCTCTATTCCTGATCCTTTCCAGCCTCCTCTGATTGATTCTTATAGTTATCATGCAATATTTTATGTGCTCTACTAATTATTCCTCGTTTAACAGCAGCTTCTGTTCTAGAGTCTATTAAAAACTCTACAAGTCCTGGGCTTTCATTTAGGACTCCTCTACTTCTTTCTGTTTGTCTATACTCTGATAACAATCATTGACAGGGAAGGCAGTCTCTAACCTGCTGTCCAAATAAATTCAGGCCTCTTTCCCATGCTATTACCTTTCCCCTCTCTATTTGCTCACAATACCTTAGTTCTTTTATCAATTTTCTCCAATACATTTCAGTCCCCTAATGCCTGTTGTCTGTATCCCTAATCCCTATCAGCGGAATCTCCTTTCCTCCATTCCTGTTCTGGCTTAGTTCTTAGAATACTTTCTGCTACTTTATGAATATAATATTCTGCATGGCTACGGTTGTTTTCCTTAAGGATCTGCATCCAAAATCCCAATTTCTCCTTGTTTCTTGAGCTTCCCTCCTGTTTTACCATCTATTTCCACTGTGAATTATGTGTTTCTGCTTGTGCAATATATAGAAGCCTTAACTGTGGACCTCTGAAATACCCCATCAAATCAGGTAATCTCAAACAGCCTTGCTCAACTGGAAGAATCATCTTATCCCACTTGACTCTTGCTATCGTCCCCCTACCAGATAAAAATCCTTCGGCTCTTGATTAATTGCTATCCACAGCTTCTCGTCTTGATAAATATATGACTGACCTGTACATAAAAGTAACGGGACTAAACATTTTAACTGCTTGTATCTTGCTATCAATATCACACAGCTTCCAATTTCTCAGTTTTTGTATTATCTTTTGTTTAGTCTCGTCCCACATACCCTTAGCTACCACACTGGAATCATTTTTAATCCATACTCCTAACTACTTTATGTCCCCATAGATATGGATATTGCTGAACAAAATATGTGTGTAGGTGGGAACACTACACAATCTCGAAAGTTTGAAATCTCGAATTTCAAACTATCGAGACCAAAGTGCCAAAACTCCACAAAACCGAAAGATCAGAAGCGCAAATTTCAAAACCCCGATGATCGGAGATGTTGAACTTCACGGTTCTGGTGTTGGGGTTTGTGAATGGGTAGGTGGAAGGTAGGGTAAGTATTTCTGTGTGTGTTTGTGTTGGTTAGGGGTTTGTGAATGTGATGTGTGTGTGGCAAGGGGAATGATGGTGTGTGGTGGTTTTTTCATGTACGTCTATGTAGCGTGACCTTGGAGTTAGAATATTTAAGTAGGGGGCGAAGCTCCCCACATGGGGGAGTGTAGGTTTGTTTGTGTTCTGGTGAGGGTGTGTGAATGTTTGTGTGTGCTGTATGTTTGGTATACTTTTCACGGTTTTGTTTTTTGGTGTTTCTGGTCTTTGGTCTCAGAATTTTGGGCGTGGGGAATGTAGGGGATCCGTGTAGGTACATAATTTACAGCTAGTGTCTGTTTCAGCTTCATTAATCTTGTATCATAAAAAGATTTGAAAGCCTCAAAAAAATGTTCCACAACAGACATTTTTTTTTTTTTTTATTATTTTTAAATCGGGTAATAAAATGATATTGTCTGCAAATACAGCCAGCTTTTCTTGACTACCATGCCAAATATATCCTTGAATTTCTGAGTCTCTTATTTTCTTTGCCAATGGTTCTAAATATAGTGCAAATAAAGGGGAAAGAGGATACCCTTGCCTGGTTCCTCTGCTCAAACGAAATTATCAGACAGGAACCTACCCAATTTCAGTTTTCACCTCTGATCCCTCATATATCCTCCTAATCAACCTGATAATTTTATCAGTGTGTGTACATGCTTCCATTGCCCTGCTCATAAACTCCAGGCTTACTCTGTCACATGCTTTCTCTGCATCAAAACCCACAGACAGTAGCAGTATTTTCCTGCATTCAGCTTCCCTCTAGATCATCAATGTTCATTTACTGTCGCCAAATGTTTGCCTCCCCTCTACATCCATATCTATCAATTTTTGTATCACCTATGCCATTCTTCTAGCCATTATAGGTAGAAACACTTTATAATCATGGCTTATGATTGAAATATGCCTGTATGGAGATGGATCTGATGGGTCTTTACCCTCTTTAGGTATTACAGCCACCACCTCTTTTCCAAGATGTTGGTGCTTCTCCCCATCTTAAAATACTTTTAAATGAAACCTTCCAGATCTTTATCACTTTTTCCCTCCAAGCTTCCAAACTTCCACAGGAATACCATATATTCTTGGAGACTTTCCTGCTGAATGGTTATACATCTCCATTTTTATCTCATCTCCTCCTAGCCTAACTATTAGTAATTGAGCGTCATCTACCTCTAACCTTGACATATTTAATTCTTCCATAAACATTTTTATTTGTACCTTTTCTTTATACAGACTTTCATAAAACTTCCAAAATATTTCTAGTACTTCTACAGTTTTCTTGTTATCTTCCTTGGTATAAACTCCCTAAACTTGGCAAAAACCTTTTCTATTTTCTGTTGCCCCAGTAGCTGCACTAAAAGTTTTTGTGCTCTGGCATTATTAATCAAACAGTTGCTTAATAGCAATCTTTCTAAACTCAAGCATATTATCAAGGTCATCCTTTATTTTCTGCTTAGCATTCTGCAATTGCTCCTCTTGCTCTGTGAGGCCCCCCTCCCTATTCTGCAATACTTAAAAATTTGCCAGTCCCTCAAATTAATTCTTGCTGCTTCTTAACCATCTCTCTCTTTTTACTTCCACCCTATTTTTAAACTCCACTTTAATTTTATCTGACTCCCTAGCTATAATATTTTCAGAAGAAATGTCAGTCTTCTCTAATAACTCCTGAATAATTTTCACCAACTATTCCTTAAATTCCTCTCTTTACAACAGATAGGTGGGAAAGAGTCAATGTCTCATTTTTATTTGATTATCCTGCATTATTTTAGTTATTACTGTTGCGTAATCTGAAATAATTATCGAATACATAGCGAAACATTCAATTAAATGCGCATGTTCCTGTGAAATGTAAAGTCTGTCTAGCCTCCCCTTTTTTTGCATTTTGGGGGATATGTAAATTCATTCTGAACTCCTACTACTGAATTCACATCTTCCATGAGAAATATTTTCATAAGTTTCTTCAAAATTCTACCCTTGTATGCTATATTTTCCCTTCTGGGTCCCCCAGACAAATCTTCCCTGCTGTAAATCAAATTCGAGCCCCACCTATAAGTAACATTCCCTGCCGTAAACCTATTTCTCCCAGAATTTTCTTAAGCTGTATTACAGCAGTTTAATGTGGAATATAAATCCATGCCAGTGTAATTCTCCTCCCTTGCCAGTGTCCCCTTAGCACAACAAATCTGTCATTATTTTCTTCATCTTCTATCAGTATTGGAGCTCTTCTTGCAACTGATATAAGTACTCTCATTTTCCTTTGTCCCAAGGTATTCCACTGCAAAACCGTCCTGAAAACCTTTATCAAATTCACATGTTCAGTTCTTTCCAAATGTGTCTCCTGTAGCATAGCTATTTGTGCTCTACATTTTTAATATATTCACTACTTTCTTTTTTTGTATATATTTGAGAGATCATTAACGTTTAAAGATAGCATCAAAAGGGCCATTTTGTTGCAAACTTATTATTCTCACCTTTTTTTTGTAACAGCTTTTTTATTAAGTATCTAGTTCCAGCTTTTGTGCAACATGCACACTAATGTTGTCAGGTTGACCTTTTACACAGTTGTTTCTTGTCGTATCAATTTGAGCAAATGTCACATCTTACAAAACTTTTTTTTTTATTGAAACCTTCAAAAAAAATACACCTCCAATACACACCAAAAACCTATTAACTTAACACACAAAACTAAAATGCACAAAACTATGTACATCTTCAAATACTGAAGTTTTACCTTTCTAATAGGAACAACTGTCCCACACTGGCAGCCACACTAACAGACTTGGGTTAAACTAAAAGGAAAGTAATCCATGCCAAGATGCGTGGTACAACCTGTGTTTCTAAGTGTTGTCTGGTTTTGTCTTACCTTTACTGCTCTCCCAAAATGAGAAACATTTGAATGGTCTCAGAAATCATCTCCTAGCCATTCAAAAAGCCATTAAAATAAAAAAGTATTCAGTTTTGTTACTCTTTATCAGACTGTCTACATGGAGACATGAGAAACAGATAGAGTTATTTCTACAAGCATTTATTTGCTAGAGCAGAGCTTTACTATGTTTACTGCTTTTTCATATTTGCTTTCTCATAAAACGTGTTACTAGATAAAGCCAAGAGCCTTAATCTAGTATGCAAGAATAAGAAAAAGCACATTTTTTCTTGTACTACACTCTTTTGAATATGCATTAACACTGCAGTGCCTACATTTCTTAAAACTGAAGGAGAAAGAGAAAAGATGTAAAAAAAAAAACAGGGGCATCTGTTTAGTTTTGTATCCCCATTACACTTGAAAATAATGGAGAAAACTTTATAGCATGCAGATATCATGCACTTTATTAATATTACTGTTAAGAACAAAAGTTTGTTTTACTTACACAGTTAACTCTTTCCTTCTTCCCCTCTCCTAAGTGTTCCTACAAACATAATATGCTTTAGAATCCCCTACATGTTTAACAAAGTCCAATATTTCCAAGTTTTTTTTGTTCTGTCATGTTTCACAAATATAAATAATAATTTATAATCCCACATTCATTTGTCAATTTTCAAGTTGCTGGCTTTATTCCTGTTTATCTCCATCTTTCAAACCCAGTGTCCGACTCCTATTCAACGTACTCTGTTCTTCTAGTCAACCCTTGTGCTTTTTCTCTCTCTCAAGCATTTCTCCATGGAAACATTGGAAAAGGTTTCACTGGCACAGTCTCTCTATGTTCTTTATTACTAGAATAACAAGAAGCAGAATCCCGTTTTACAGCTCACTTTTTGTTGGCAAACGTTTGTATTTCCTCCTGAGCATGTTCTGCATCAAAAAAATATTTTGCCCCTCAAGGAAAGAATATTCTGAAGACAGCTGGATACAGTAGTTTGAATCTCACACTGCTTCTTGACATTTCCTGATTAGTGGAATAAATGTACTCCTCTTCTGCCTGGGCAATCATGTTCCACAAACACAGTCTTTCCATTTTAGTACTTTGTCCTTTTGCCACAGTTTTGTCAGAATCAACTCCTTCTGCAGGTAGGATTGCATCTTTACTACTAAAGGTCTAGGTTACTTTCTCATGGCAAGGTTTGGAGCATCCATACGATGTGCCCTTTCAATTAACAACTCCTGCTGTGGAATACCAGACCAGTTACTTACTTATGCTTTCATAACATTAATAAAGTGTGCTTCTTTGAGCTTCTCTGGTACAACAGAACATCTCAGTTTTTCCCTGCATGCTCTGTCCTCTAATTCTATTATTTTTGAAACATTTCTTCTTGAGCAGTCTCATTCAGCCAGTCTTCTCCATTTCAACCTCAGATTTTTGCAGTTTCACCACATCTGAATATCTTGTTTAAAGCTTCTTCCATTTTATCGTGCCTTTTGTAACTTGAGTTGATATACCCCACCAGTCTTTTGTTTATTTAAATCACCTCCGAGTACATTTGACTTATTTTTTTTCTCTAGGTTACAGGAAGTCATGTCTTGCACCAAAGCTGAAGCTTGCACTGTTTTTTGCTTTACAGTTGCATAATTCTTCCCAGTCAGTGTTTATTTCCTCACCTTTTGTGGATGATTTACTTTAAGGTTCTCTGAATTTTTTTTTTGCTGGCATCCAGGGAGTGCACTTACTAGCCAGTTACTGAAATTTACCAAAAAAATGATATCATAGGCTCTCTCTCTCTTCGGAGTTTCTTTTTTCATGCTGGGTGAGTTGAAATTAAGCTGCTACTCAATGTGCAGCCATCTTTGGAAGTCCCCCTTCATGGAACTCTTTTTGAATGAAGAGCTCCACAAAGCATACACCTTTATCCCTTGGGGGCAAGTTCCACACACAAAGTTTGTGGCATCTTTTGCAACAACCTGATTTGGTGGAGTGTGTGGAAAAGGAACAGCAGTCTACTTGTTTACATTCCAAAACAATTACAAAACCAGTCAAGGAATGACTGGAATTTATTGGTTGACAGAATTCTGCTGTTGAATCTTGACTGACATAAGATAACACTTTAAGTTCCTTATGTACAGCCTGGCATAAGACACAGTGACTATAACTGAAGTCATGAACTCTAGGGCTTTCAGGAACATATGGCTGAGGCAAAGTTCTGTTTTGCTAGATAGGCTATGCAAGCCAATGTTTTGTTTGGGGGTAAAAAGGCAGTCAGAACTGTGGTATCTATTAGGCAGCCTAGAAACACACACACACACTGGAAAAAGGAATCATGGAAGATTTCTTTAGACTAGACAGCATGAACCCTAGATTTTTAAGGAGGTTCATAGCAAAGTCCAGAGTCTTTATGTGGGCTGAAATAGAGGTAGCTTGGATCAGACCATCATCCAGATAAAGAAAGGTCTGAATTAATCTGTAGAAAGCAATGATGAAGCTATGCACAGTGTGAAAATCACTGGCACTACTAATATCAAACAGTAAAGTAAACGGATATGTGACACTGCCTTACACATGCACTGCTTTTAACTGATATGTGACACTGCCTTAAACATGCACTGCTTTTAACTGATATGTGACACTGCCTTAAACATGCACTACTTTTAACTGATATGTGACACTGCCTTAAACATGCACTGCTTTTAACTGATATGTGACACTGCCTTAAACATGCACTGCTTTTAACTGATATGTGACACTGCCTTAAACATACACTGGTTTTAACTATGTGACACTGCCTTAAACATGCACTGCTTTTAACTGATATGTGACACTGCCTTAAACATGCACTGCTTTTAACTGATATGTGACACTGCCTTAAACATGCACTGCTTTTAACTGATATGTGACACTGCCTTAAACATGCACTGCTTTTAACTGATATGTGACACTGCCTTAAACATGCACTGCTTTTAATTGATATGTGACACTGCCTTAAACATGCACTGCTTTTAACTGATATGTGAGACTGCCTTAAACATGCACTGTTTTTAACTGATATGTGACACTGCCTTAAACATGCACTGGTTTTAACTGATATGCGACACTGCCTTAAACATGCACTGGTTTTTGCAATTTTTGTGAATACAGATGTGGAAATAAGCATCCTTTAACTCCAGAGTAATCAGAAGTGCATTTAGGTGAGGAAGAATCTGAAGGGAGTACATTTTGAAACGAGGAACATTTAGAATAGTGCTACAAAAAGTCTTACATAAAAAACATTTCCCCACTATTGTGGAGGTACTTCTTCAAAGACTCCAGACAAAACAGATTTGAAACTGCTTGCAGTAGCCCTCAGTCAGCCTGATTAACAAAGTCTTGGGTCCTGCGTCGGCTGCTGTCTCTTCTTCCGTGACGTCAGGTCGTCAGGGGTATAAAACATGCAGCAGACGCCATTACATCAGTTTTTCTTGCCCCAGATGTCAGGTGCCCTCCTAATGGGAAGCAATTAAATATATATACAAAGTTATACCTCCAACAAAAAAGCAAATACACCAAAAAGCTTTTAAGCATAGTAAAGGAGAGTAGAGGTATAGCCAAAAGAAGTCAGGGGGCTGGAAGGAGGGTAACCAGGACTGCAACAGTGAATACACTCGAACATCTACATTTATGGTAAGTGTACACAAATGTACAATGTTCTTCATGTTTCACTGTTGCAGTCATTACATTTGGGTAGATTCCCAAAGCTAAGGTTGGGAGGAGGAATTTAAATAGCATTAGGACCAGCTATAAGGCCCTGCAAGACTGAAGTGGCAAAACCAGCTCTGGATTTACAGAAAATTGGTAAATGATAATGCTTGGTGAAAGTATGTACAGAACTCCAGGTAGCAGCTTCTAGGATGTCCCTGGTAGGGACGCCTCTGAGAAAGGCTGCAAAGGTGGATGCAGCCCTGGTTGAATGGGGTCTGATACCCTGTGGGATAAGTTTTCCATGGTGATTATAGCAGAAATGAATGCAATGGCCTATCCATTTAGAAATGGTTTACTTTGAAATAGCCTTCCCCTCTGTCCCTGCAGCAAATGCCACCATAGGTTCATGGGTTCATAGGTAGGTACTGGGCTATTGGGCCTAGGGCCTATACAAGCCCAGCCAAAAAGGTACCCTGGCTTTTGCCACCCAAGAAAATAATTTCCTGTGCCACTGTCGAGCAGAGCCACAGAAGTGATCCCAAGAGCGAATTTCCTATTTCCCATCCAATCATCAAGATTGTTCTTGAAGAGTGCTAATGAGGAGCTTTGTTTGATATAGATAAGTAGTTTATTCCAGGGTATTCCAGCACTTGTTCAGATTTCCTTTGAGGTTTAGTTCTGTCCAAGTAGAATCTAAGTTGTCTGTACACATCTAAGGAGTGCAGTATCCATTCACCTTTGTTATGAGGATTAGGAAAGAAGGTTGGCAAATTAATGGACTGATTAAGAGCCACACTGGATACCACCTTGGGCATGAAGGAGGGATTGGTTCTGAGGGACACCCTAAATGCATGAAAGATGATGAAAGGCTCCACTGCCATAAGGGCCTGTAATTCAGATACCCTTCTTACTGAAGTGATTGCTAAAAGGAACGCTGTTTTCCAAGAAAGGAATTTTAAATCTGCAGTAGCAGCTGGCTCGAAAGGAGGAAGAGTGAGTTTCTCCAAGACAAGGTTAAGGTCCCAGGCTGGAGTTGGAGCTCTCCTGGGTGGCCTTAAATTTTTGGCCCCTCTGAGGAACTGCTTGAGCAGTGGGTGAGAGAAGAGAGGAGGTTCTGTGTTATAATGAGCTGAAATGGCTGAGGCATGAATTTTGAAGAAGGAAAAAGACAAGCTCTTGTGAAGCATCTCAGTTAAATACTGTAACATCTGAGGTAAATTGGGCGTGGCTGTGCTCATCCCTTGAAATTGGTTCCAGGCACAGAATCTTTTCCATTTTGCAGCATAGGATTTTTTAGTACTAGGCCTCCTTGCCTCTAAAATGATATCCATCACTGATTCACTGAGGGATGGTAAAGGAGAGATTAGGTAATTAGCCAGGCTGCTAGGTTCAGTGTTTGAAGCGGAGGGTGCAGAATCTGGTTCTCCTGCTGAGACAACAGGGAAGGAGTCTGAGGCAGGTGCCAAGAAGCCAACCGTGACCCACTACGCAAGAGGGGGTACCAGTGTTGGCATGGCCAGTCTGGTGCAATCAAAATCGTCCATGGCTTGTCCTGTTTGATCTTTAGTAGTACTGTGGAGAGCAGAGGAGGAAAGGCATAAACTGATAGTTTTTTTTACAGCTGAAGGACAGAGCATCCACTTTCCAAGCTTGTTTGTGGGGAATCCTTGTGCAAAATTTGTCCAATTGATAATTCTGGGAGGAGGCAAACAGGTCTATATCTGGGCTTCCCCATTTGCTTGTCAACATGTTGAAAATCCTTAGTTCCAGTTTCCACTCGTGTGGGTCCATGAGGTTTCTGCTTTGTCTGTCTGCCAGTGTATTTAGTTTTCCTGGCAGGAATTGAGCTTGTACTTTCACTTGGTAGCTCAAGGCTGTGTTCCATAATGCCATGGCTTGTCTGCAGAGGGGGTAAGAATGTGTACCCCCCTGCTTGTTTATGTACCACATAACAGTGGTGTTGTCCATCTTTAGCGTTAGTTGTCCTGGAAGAATATGGTCCTTGAAGGCTGTCAGAGCATTCTGTACAGCTAACATTTCTTTTTGATTGATATGCAGGTGCATTTGACTTTGGTTCCACTGGCCCTGAATGCACTTCCCTGCCAGGTGAGCCCCCCCATGCATAGTCTGATGCGTCTGTTGTTAGGGTTTGGGCGGCAGTAGGGTAGTGTGAATGCTAGTCCCTTGTTTTGGTGGCAGGCCTCTGCCCACCAAAGGAACTCTAGGAGTAGGCAAGGTATGATAGGAATCATTGCTTCTAGATCCTGAGAATGTTGACACCATAGGCTTTTTAGATACCATTGTAGTATCCTCATATGCAGTCTTGCATATGGAATTAGAAGAATGCAGGAGGCCATGAACCCCAAGGCTTGCAGTATTTGCCTTGCAGATAGCAGGGTTTTTGTGGCCACTTGTTTGAAGTAGGTTGTTAAATGAATCTGTTTCTCTGGCATGAGGAAAGCCATCTGGGAACTTGTATTCAAGCTTGCTCCCAGGAATATAATTTGTTGACAAGGTACCAGGTGTGATTTCTTTTCATTTATGGTGTACCCCAGACACGTCAGCACCCTTTGTACAAAGGTCACATGATTCAAAAGTATGTCCTGGCTTTCTGCCTGAATTAGACAATCGCCCAGGTAAGGGTACATTTGAATATTTCTTTGCCTGCAAAATGCAATGACTGGAGCTAGGCACTTTGTGAATACCCTGGGCGCAGTAGATAAGCCAAAGGGCAGTGCAGAGAACTGAGAGTGCATGTAGCCTGCTTTGAAGCATAGGTATCTTCTGCAAGACTCCTTGATAAGGATGTGCAGGTACGCTTCTTTTAAATCTAGTGTTGACAACCAGGCATCTTTGCCTAGCATAGGAAGCAACTGGTGAAGAGTCAGCATCATGAATTTTGGAATCACCAAAATGGTGTTTACAGTAGAAAGGTCCAGGATAGGATGGCATGAATTGCTTTTTCTGGGTACCAGGAAAAGTCCTGAATAGAAACCTTGTCCCTTTTCCTCTTCTGGTACCAACTGAATAGCTCCCATGCTTAAAAGAGAAAGTACTTGCTTTTGGGCCTCTGTCCACTGATTTGGGGGCATATCTGGACACCCACTTGGTGTTGGCAACATGTGGAAGTGAAATCTATATCCTTGGGATACTATATTTAAAACCCATTTGTCCTGGGTAACGAGTTCCCAGTTTTTGGCCTGCAGACCAATCTTTCCGCCTAAAGGAGCATTCAGTTGAGAAGTGCTTGGAAGTTTTAAAAGCAAGTCATTGAGACAGTTTTCCATAGGGGGGAGTCTTACTACTCCCAGATTTGGATGTGGAAGCCCCCCACTGCTTAGTCTTGTGCGTCCCCTGGGTCTGAAACCTGGGGTTTCTGCTGTGTCTGGGTTTGGATTGAGAAGACCTGGAAGGGGCCAATGCCTACTAAATCTAGGAGGCTGAACTTGTAAGAAATCTTTACCAGTTTTCATAGATTTAGCTTTATCTTCCATCTTTTTAAGAACTTCCTCAGCTTTGTTGCCAAACAGGCAGTCCTGATTTAAGGGAGCATCCAACAGTTTAGCTTTAACATGATCAGGCAAAGATTGCTCCTTAAGCCAAGCATACCTTCTGAGTACAGACCCAGTGACAGCAGCCCTGCAAGAGGCCTCTAATGAATCAAATCCACATTGCAAAGTATGTTTTCCAACCTGTTCAGCAGAATGCATTAAATCCTGTAATTCTTTATTTTCAGCAGTCAGGAATCAACATAATTTTCTGGTTAAACAATCCAATAACATGTTGCTGATACTTTAACATATGAAACTAACAGTTTAAGGCCCTACTGGCCAAGGTTGCAGAAGTGTAAACCTTCTTACCCCATCTATCCAGCGCCCTGGAGTCTCTATCAGAAGGGGTAGGATTTTTAGCATAGAAGCCTTAATGCCCTTGGGTCCCTGTGAAATAGTCTTTAGATCCGCAATAGGATTTTTAAAAAGGAACGTGTAAGAATCAGGAACCCTGTAGTATCTATCAGGTTTTCTGGGAGAAGGAGGCAAAGAATCAGAGGCCAAACTAGATTCTGAAAAGGCATCATCAACAATGTCTAGTACAGGAGGTATAGCTAAAGGCCTATGCTGACGCAGGAGTAAGAAATCTCTAAGCCTCTTTTTTGAATCAGAAAAATCCTGGCTTTCCCAGTGGAAATGCTCCCTTAGAGTATGCAAGGTTTCACCAAAAGAAAAATCCTCTGGAGGGGAAGCATCAGAATCCTCATAAGCAGATAAGGGTAAATCCAGATCATCAGAAGAATCAGAAAAAATCAGAATCCTGGTCAGAAGATTCATAAACAAATTCAGTCCTAGGTCTCTTAGAAGGGGGTGGTTGGCTTCCCCTGATTAGAGTTAGAAGTTCTTCAGCCATTCTTATCATTTGTTTTTTAGGCATAGAGGCCTGAGCATGCGGCCTGGGCATCGGTTTCTTAGGCATGGTTTGAGGTTTAGGCCTTAAAGAAGAAGGAGGCGTTTGTTTAATATGCAAGTCCGTACGCCTGAATACACCCTCAGAAGCAGGTGTCTGCACAGCGGCTACGGACCCATCCAAGGTAGAGACATCCACAGGTTCCGACATACCAGACTCCGAATGGGTCTCAGTAGAGGCCTGCGAATCAGAAGTAGTGGGTATCAGGGGCTGCGATAGCACCTCACTGAGTACCGGCAAACTGGTGATTGGCTTAGGAGAAGCGTCGTCGGCAGCTTTGGACCTAGGCGGCCTGTCTCTGTCTTTATCTTTGTGTTTTTTCAGAACACCGATAGTCGGATGGCTAACCGACGACATTTCTGGATAATTGAACCAAGAACTGAAATATTTAGAGGTAAAAATATGCCGACGACGGATAGTGTGTTGATTAAATAAGGCACAAAACCGAAAGCAAGGTATGTCATGGTCAGGGCCTAGGCATGGAATACAGTACAAATGAAAATCTTTGTGAGGTATTTGCTTTCCACAAGAAATGCAATTATTAACTTTTACTGACATCGGTAAGGAGCAAGAAAAAGTTTCCCCAATGGGGTACTTAGCTTTAGTTGAAGACTTCGGTTCTGAAACTCGAAAACAAAAATTTCTGGAGTCGGCTGACCGGCACTTGCGAACTGCTTCTGCTTCAGGCACCACACAGCAAGAAAGACTGATGTAATGGCGTTGGCTGCAGGTTTTATAACCCTGACGACCTGACGTCACGGAAGAAGAGACAGCAACCGATGCAGGACCCAAGACTTTGTTAATCAGGCAGACTGAGGGCTACTGCAAGCAGATAACCCAAATGTAATGACTGCAACAGTGAAACATGAAGAACATCAGATTTGAAACAACTGAGGGAATCAGGAGTTCTTATTCTTTTGGAACTTGAGGAGTGCCTGACGGTGATGATTTGGAAATCCACTGAAGTTTTTAAACTCTTTTTATGACAGTCAGACAGCTGGATTTACTTGCACATGATATTTTATACCTAATAAAACCAGAAAAGGACATTTCAGTGTAATGGAACAGTCTGAGACGGTTTCTAGTCTTTCTGGGATACAAAATTAATGAAGCTATAACAAAGGCAATAGCTGCAAACAATGCACCCTCACACAAACTGGTTCAGCAATATCAATATTTATGAGGACATGGTAAAATTATGTATGGATTAAAAAGGACTCTGTTGTGGCAGCTAAGGATATGTGGGACAAGACTAAATAAAAGAATATAAAAAATGAGAAATTTGCAATTCTGTTTTATGCATATGGATAGTAAGATACAAGCAGTCAAAATGTTTTTAGTCCCTTGAGTTTTATAAACAGGTCAGGTGTACTTTTATAAACCACAGGAGAAGTTGTGGTTAGCAATTAATAAAGAGTTGAAGGATTTTATCTGGGAGGGGTAGATGCCAAGAATCAAATTGGATAAGCTGATTCTTCCAGTAGAACAGGGCAGATTGGGATTACTGATTTGAAGGGGGCATTTCAGAGCTACACAGTTAAGGCTTCAATACACAGCACAAGCAGAAAATAATTCTAAGTGGAAAGGGATGACGACGAAATGGGGGCAAGCTCAAGAAATGAGGAGGAACAACAAGACCCAGACATAACATTACATTTATAAAGTAGCAGAAAGTATTCTAAGAAGTAAGCCAACACAGGAATGGAGAAAGGAAATTCTGCCTATAGGGATGACTGCAACTATGGTTCCAGACAATAGGCAGGAGGGGGCTGGAATTTATTGGAGAAAACTGGGAATGGAACCAAGGTATCAGTAGGAAATAACTAGAGAGGGAAAGGTAACAGAAAGGTAAACATGGCCTTAAACTTAATGTCCAAAAATGCGTAGTCATCCCCTTTGGGAAAATTCAGTTCCCACTAATTACCACATCAATGGGAGCCCAGTGAACACTGAAGGCATTATAAGAGATCTGGAAATACAGGCTGACAGCAACCTCTCCTTCGACCACCACATTGCCACTGTGGTCAGAAAGTCCTTCTGTGTGGCACATCTCATTACCAAGGGTTTTGCATCCAGGAAGAAAGGGGTCATCATTTCTCTGTACTCTTCCCTCATTAGGCCAGTCATTGGCATGCACCTCACAAGACACATGCAACAGCTGGAAAGGCTACAAAAGTATCTCACAAAAAGGATCCTAGCCCTTAAACACGTCCTACATGGACAGACTCAAAAAAACTCCAGCTATTCTGTCTCATATCGCCTACTAAGAGGCGATCTCTGCTTGACTTACAAAGCCATGTCTGACCTAGCTCTGTTAGAAATGCTACATCTAAAGAAATCCCAATCCCGCCACACCACACGCTCCAGAAACCTCAACCTCATTACCACAATCAATAGAACATACTGGAGGGACAGGTTCATAACCCAGAGACTGCCCATATTCTGGAATAGACTTCCCATACATGTCAAGCAGAGCACCTCACTGGCCCTTTTCAAGAAAAATCTTGATGAGTGGATGGGAAATAGAAAGTTCACCCCGGGGATCACTCCAGTGGTTCTACTTGATAGAGGCACTGGGAACTAACGTCGGGCGGCACAATGCCAAGGCACTTCTATGGGCTAGGCCTGTAAAGGCTCCAGGGCCATTAGCTTAGTACACACCTATGATACAGAATTGGATTTGCCAAGACATGGTGAGGCCTTGCTGAGTCTAATTATGGTGTCTGCCAAAAAAGCAATTACTAGAAAATGGAAATCAAAGTCTAAGCCAGCTGTACTAGAAGTAGTGAATATAGTAACAGAGGTAAAACTACTGGAAATGGGATCTTTAGAAACCAGAAGAAGCAAATTACATAGAAAAAAAATAGAAACTGTGGGAACAATCCATACAAAATAATTGTTTGGGGGAGGAATGAATTGTAAAAGAAGGCAGGATTTGAATGAGCTATGTAATGTTTGACTGACAATGACTGGATAGTTTATAAGTGATACAACACAGGAATAAGAATTGATCATCTTCCAATATATGAATCAAGGAGAAAGTTTGCCACTTTTATTTTTTGGGAAGAAGAATGAAAGTCCATGACAGGAAGGGAAACAGGACAAGAACAGTCAGCACTGGTCTCCATTTTTGTTGGAACACAGACTGCTTAGATTTGGAATACCCTTGCAATTTCTTCTTACATTGACTTTTACCTGATTTTTGTTGCTGCTTAGATGTTCTTCGTGTTTCACTGTTGCAGTCATTACACTTGGGTTATCCTGCTGGCAGGCTACCCTCAGTCGGCCTGAATTCCAAATTCTAGGTCTGGCGTCGGTTGCAGTTGCCTCTTCCCTGATGTCAGTGCGCTAGGGTATAAAAGAAGCAGAAGACGCCATTTTCTTCAGTCTTTCTTGCCGCACGGTGCCTGAAGCAGAACCAGTTCGCAAGTGCCGGTCGACAGACTTCGGAGATTTTCGTGTTCAAATTTCATATCCGAAGTCTTCATTGAAAGCTAAGTACCCCATTGGGGAAAACTTTTTTCTTGCTCCAGACTGATGTCAGAAAAAGTTAATAATTGTATTTCTTGTGGGAAACAAATACCTCATAAGGATTTTCACTCTTAACTGCATTCCTTGCCTAGGCCCTGACCACGACATTGCTTGTTGTCGGTTTTGTGCTAGATTTAACCAGCGCACTAAAAAGCGCCGGTACGATTTTGCTTTTCACTTTTTTGGCAGAAAATTTAATTACACAATGCCGTCGGATATCCAACAGACTACCGCAATTCACAAGAAACGCAAAGAAAAAGAAAAAGACAGGCATCCGAGGTCTAAAACAGATGACGAGGCTTCTTCTAAGCCAGTCGCCGGTTCTCAGTGAGGCGCTTTCGCAGGCCCTGACGCCCACTACTTTGGACCCGCAGGCCGCAACAGACTCCCAACATGGAGTCACCTAGGCCGCTGGAAGCTCAAGGTATTGGACCTTCAGAAACTATTCCCTCAGATGGGTCCGGAGCCGCTGAGCAGGCATCTGCTTCTGAGGGTGTTTTCAGACCTACTCAATTGTACATTAAAGCGACTCCAGTTACAAAGGCAAAGACTAAAGCATTTTTAAAGACAAAGAAACAAGTACAACAGCCTCATGGTCAGGCCTCCATGCCCAAAAAACAGATGCTCAAATTGGCCGAAGATTTAATTACTTTGATCAGAGGTTCCCATCCCCCTCCTGATAAGAGGCCTAGGCAAGAGATAGAATATGAATCTTCAGACCAGGTTTCCATTTCTTCAGATTCCTCTTCTGATCAGGAATACTCTTTTCCTCCCTATGAGGATTCTGATGCTGAAGAATCTATCCCTTCAGCCTCCACTCCTGAGGATTACTCTTTTGGGGAAACTTTGCATACCCTGAGGGAACATTTCCACTGGGACAGCCAAGATTATTCTGAATCTAAGAAAAGGCTCAGGGATTTTCTTTTACTCCCACAACACAGGCCCCTAGCTATTCCATCTGTGTTAGACATTGTAGACTATGTATTTTCAGAGTCCAGTCTGACCCCTGACTCCTTACCTCCAGCTCCTGTTAAGCTGGACAGGTACTACAGGGTGCCTGACTCTCATAAATTCCTTTTCAAGAACCCTGCTGCTGACCCAGAAACTATTTCTCAGGCTCCCTAAGGGATCAAAGCATCCAATGCAAAAAACCCTACCCCCTCCGACAGGGATTCTAGGGCATTAGACAGATGGGGAAAGAAGATTTACACCTCTGCTACCTTGGCTATAAGAGCCTTAAATTGTTAATTTCATATGCTCAAATATCAGCAATGTATTATCTCACTGCTTAAACAGAAAATGTTGATAAATTCTGAAGGTGCAGAAAACAAAGAAATGCAGGATTTATTGCATGCAGCTGAGCAAGTTGGAAAGCATACTTTGCAATGTGGTTTTGATTCTTTGGAGGCCTCCTGTGGGGCCGCTGTCACAGGTTCTGTCATTAGGAAGCATGCTTGGTTAAAGGAACACAATTTACCAGATCATGTTAAAGCAAAATTATCGGATGCTCCATTACAGCATGATACTTTGTTTGGTGTTAAAGCAGAAGAGGTGTTAAAGAAAATGGAGGACAAAGCTAAATCTATGCAAACAGTCAAGGATTTCTTACAGGTACAGCCTCCATGATTTAGCAGACACTGGCCTACTAAGAATTGGTCCTTTCCAGTGTCAGGCAGACCACAAAGGGGCAGATACAGACGCCCAAGAGGCAGATCCCAGCCCCAAGGTTCATACAGGTCTAAACAATGGGGTGCTTCTACCTCCAAAAGTGGAGAAGACAAATCACAGCCTTACAGGAAACAGTCCCAATGACTTCCCCCTGCCTATGCCAAGCACTTATCTTCTGGCAGCACCTTTAGGGGGAAAACTAGCACTTTTTTCAAAAAATTGGCACATAATAACCCAGGACAAATGGGTCATAGAGTGGCACATAATAACCCAGGACAAATGGGTCATAGACAGTGTCACAGGGCTACAAGTTTCACTTTCATACCCTGCCAAGGGCAAACGGTTGGATAGACCTACCAAAAAAAACAATGGGCAGAGGCACAAAAAAACAGTCTCATCCCTCATGGACATGAGGGCCATTCAACAATTACCAGAACAAGAGCAGGGACAAGGATTTTATTCAAGACTGTCCTTGGTACCCAGAAAGGACAAAGCCTGGAGACCAATACTGGACCTATCTATTCTAAACACATATCTGGATATAACAAAATTCAAAATGTTGACCTTACAGCAGCTTCTGCCCATGCTAAGCAAGAAGGCTTGGCTTGTAACTTTAGACCTAAAAGAGGCATACCTGCATGTCCCAATCAGACAAACATGCAGAAGATACCTCAGATTCAAAGCTGGCTCAATGCACCATCAATTCTCTGCACTGCCCTTTGGCTTAAATACTGCGCCCAGGGTCTTCACAAAGTGTCTGACACCAGTAATTGCATTCTGCAGACAAAGAGGAATTCAAATATATCCTTACTTGGACGACTGCCTCATTCAAGCAGAGAACAAGGACATCCTATTACAGCATCTGGCGTTTGTAAAAAGATTACTACCATGCCTAGGGTACACAGTCAACAAACAAAAATCAAAACTAGTACCCTCTCAAGAGATAATATTCCTGGGTGCAAGCTTATATACAACTGCCCAGATGGCTTATCTCACGCCAGACAAAGATAACTGACTATCTACTTCACACTGTTGGCAACAAAGGCCCAGTTATCTACAAGAAATATTCTGCAGGCTTTGAGATTCATGGCATCCTGCATTCTACTAATTCCATATGTAAGACTGATATGAGGAAACTTCAATGGTACCTAAAAAGTGTTTGGACCCAGCATTGCCACAGCCTGGAAACAATAATTACTCTCATTCCATGCCTGCAACAGGAGTTTCGATGGTGGGCGAAGGCCTGTCACCAGAACAAGGGACAGCCATTTCTCTCACTAAAGCGGTGATGGATGTCATTTTGGAGGCCAGGAGGCCTAGTACTAGAAAATCTTATGCTGGAAAATGGAAGAGATTCTGTGCCTGGAACCAGGCACAAGGAATTGACACAGCAGTACCAAATATTCCTCAGATTTTGCAATACTTAACTGAGATGTTGGATAAAGGCTTATTCTTTTCATCAATTAAAATTCATGCCTCTGCCATTTCGGCTCATTACAATACAGAGCCACCAATCTTTTCTCATCCTTTGTTAAGGCAATACCTCAGAGGAGCCAAAAATATAAGGCCTCCAAGGAGATCACCAATACCTGCATGGGACCTCAATTATGTCTTGGAAAAACTCACTCTGCCTCCTTTTGAGCCAGCCGCTACAGCTGATATAAAGTTTTTATCTTGGAAAACAGGTCTGCTCCTAGCAATAACCTCTGCAAGACGAGTCTCAGAGCTACAGGCACTAATGGCTGTGGAACCTTTCATCATTTTTTATCCAGACAGGGTTTCTGAGGACAAACCCGACATTTATGCCGAAGGTAGTGTCCAGTGTGGCCCTTAACAAAACTATTCATCTGCCTACTTTTTATCCAAACCCACAGAATAAGGGAGAGAAAATTCTGCATTCTTTGGACATACACAGACAGCTACGCTTCTACTTGAGCTTTCAGAAAGACTGAGCAACTACTAGTGGCATATGCTGCAGGATCACAAGGAAAGGCCATCTCAAAGCAGACCATTTCAAAGTTTTTAAATTTAATTTTGGGGGACTGAACCTAAGACACAGCTTCACCAAAAGAAGATGGCAATAAACCTTTGTAGACAAGCTTATTTTTCCCTTCCACAAGACCCCTAGGACTAAAATTCTTGCAAATGGAACAACCCTCCTGATGCAGGCCTAAACAATAAACACAGACTATAAGTGTCTGAAAGAGCCAATTTGTGCCCACATTTCAGACACTTTTTAAAACCAGAAGGTCCTTTCTCAGACATGCCAGCGCCAAAGGATAAAAACAGTAAGACAGAAGAAAGCTTTTTTATATAGGACACAGGAAGAAAAAAAAATATCAACAATGGTATTAGAACTATACTAGCATATATGACAGAAAGAGAGAAAAAATGGACTACCAACAGTGGTAAGTAAGAATTACAGTAATGTAAGTGGTTAAGGGAATAATATACGCATAGAGATTAAAGAGAAAAAGCCACACTTATCTTAATGAAAGTCGACAGCTAAGGCTGACCATATCTTTTTGAGAAAAGTGGCAAATGACATCTGGAGGTATGTTAGGGGTTCGTGCATTATGGGTAAGGGAGAAGCTTGAGAGCTTTTTGGTTACCATGAGCTTTAGTAACGGCTGAATCAGATCCAAGGTTCAGATCCGAACTCCACAGTTAATGACAGAATGAAAATTAACATCAGGTCTCAGGTTTCTTGAGGAAGCATTTTTGGTTTTCTTTTCTAAATAAATGGTCACGGATCTTCAGTTGGCCTGTTAATGTGTTAGCAGTAATTCCCTAACAAATATTTCATAAGCTGTACTGTGCTCCTAAACAAAACAGAAATCTGACGTAACAGTATCCCACAATGGGAAACAAATATCAGCAAATTTGGGAGGAAGGTGTGTAGGTTGGCTGGGCTTGGGGGAAGGGAGTTGGAGAAGCACGGTTAGTACTTCTCTACTGTTAGAGGGAGGAATCCTGAAAACCAGTCAGCTTGGTCTTTAAAATCCCATTGCCAGTTTTAATAAAACTGGCTTTTTACAGGCTTTTAATTTCACTTGGGTTTGGGTTGCTTCCTAAAGATAGTACCAGGTTTTCCAAGATAAATTTGGTCCTATCCAAGGAGGAAAGAAAGTCTTTATTTAATCCCTTGCATCACTTTACCTTTCTCTTCCATTTTCATGAAGACTTCAGCGACTGACCCCAAACCTGACCTCTTCAGCCAAACAACAACTACAAGGTTACTTCCTTTTCTCTTATCAAATGGCTTAACAAAAAAAAAAAAAAAATTCTGAACACTTTCAAAATTAAAACACTACCACTCGGTACCTCCCCTAAATTTTATTTATTTATTTAACATTTCTTTTACCAGGATAAGTCCAACTGGACAACAGGTGTCCATTTTCAGTTGAGTCCTGGGGAGAAAAGCTCCAAGGAAGTAAGAGTGTGAATACACATGATTGATGACAAGAAAGTTAGCATGCAGATAAACAGTTAAATGCAAAAACAATCACATCGTACAGTCAGGTTACATGTCTACAATAACAGGTTACACGTCTACAATAACAGAACAATTTGTGTAAATAAGATACTCAGGAGTAGGTCGATATTTACCATATTTGTACCTCCTTCTAAATGTCAGAAAACTCTCAATCTATTATCCATAACCATCTTGACCTAATTGATTCTTTATTTACTTGTTTGACATTTGTTGACTGGGATAGTCTGACTGGGACAGAGCACTTTTTCAGAGGAGGCCCGGGGAGAAAAGCTCCAGTATACAGTAAAATAATACAAAAATTCAAAAATTCTGCTATTTACATAATACACAATAGAAGAATGCAAAAATAGTAGAACAAAAATTTTGTTAAATACATGAATACAGTTATGATTGTTAACTGCATATAAATAGGGAGGCAGGTGAGAGTTTTAACACAGATACAGTTAAGATGGCAGCTTAATGTTGTAATGGAATCAGAGCAGATGGAGGGTAGTTGAGGGTGATGTAAGTAGGATAAGTAGGGGGATAGGAGCACTGGGATTTGGGGGGAGTTTGCAGAGTTAGTGTAGAGGGGTGATAATGAGTTGATAGGATTTGTGGATTAGCAATTGTGAGGGTCCTAGTATGAAATTGGTGGCCTGTGAAGAGTTGGGAAAGGTTATATACATACTGTCAGGAGGTAGGTAGGAGAGAGCAGGCCTTGAGGTATAAAGGTAAGGGGTGGCAAGAAGGTGTGTGGGGAAGAGGGGGGGTTGATAGGCGGTAGGGAGGGAGGATGAAATGGATAGTAGTCTGATGAAGGTAAGGTGAGAGAGGTGTGAAGAGACCAAGATGTGTACTAGGTTCAAGGGAGGAGGTTGCAAGGGCAAGTAGTGAGGTGGGTAAGGTAGTGTTTAAGCGAGATCTTGAAAGTATGGGTCTGGGGTAGGCTTGTTAGAGTCATGGGAAGCTTGTTCCAGAGGATGGCTGGAGAGTAGCTGTATAAGTTCTGTCCTGCGAATTTGTTAGGTTTGTAAATTTGAAGCAGATGTTGATATGAGCTCCTTAATGATCATCTTCTACAAATATCTTGGTCCCGCACTGAACTTTCACCTTCAACTAAAACAAATATTTAACAAAATTAATCCAGTCCTGTATTGGTTCTATACAATGTCCTCCCTTCTCTCCAGACCAGCCAGGAATGCCACAGGCAAAGCCATTCTATTAGCACAGCTTGAAGATGGACGTCCACTGGTTGCAGCAGCAACCAGAAAAACTTCTCCACCATACAAACTATAAACAACTCTGCCGTTTCACTACTCTCTCCCACAGAAATGAGAATCATTGTATAACATTTAATAAACCTAATTGGCTACCTGACCAACAATGTGCCAACCTGCTTCTTGGATTCAAATTCTACAAGCCCCTCAAAGAACACTCCTGTTTCTCCCTAATCTCCAACCTCTTCAGACAACCTCCCTGGTGCAATTTAAATCATCTGAGCCACTCTGATCCACTTCTTCAATGCTCTAGAACCAGACTTAATTAAACTAATCATGCCTTCTCCATCCTGGGTCCCATACTATGTGAATCCCTCCTTATGAATCTTAAAGACCCCGCCTTGCATCCATCACATCATGCTAAGCTTAAAGAACATCTGTAGTCAGAGTCAAATTGCAAAAGATTTCCCTCTGGACACCACCAAATCCCCTACCCTCCCTTTCATTAGTCATGCACCTTTGTCTTCCTCGCATCACTTCCCTGCACTAATATGTGACATCTCACCCACATTTAATTGCACTAATGTGTGACATTTCACCCACATTTAATTGCACTGTGTGACATCTCACCCACATTTAATTGCACTAATATGTGACATCTCACCCACATTTAATTGCACTAATATGTGACATCTCACCCACATTTAATTGCACTAATATGTAACATCTCGCCCACATTTAATTGCACTAATATGTGACATCTCGCCCACATTTAATTGCACTAATATGTGACATCTCACCCACATTTAATTGCACTAATATGTGACATCTCACCCACATTTAATTGCACTAATATGTGACATCTCACCCACATTTAATTGCACTAATATGTGACATCTCACCCACATTTAATTGCACTAATATGTGACATCTCACCCACATTTAATTGCACTATGTGACATCTCACCCACATTTAATTGCACTAATATGTGACATCTCACCCACATTTAATTGCACTATGTGACATCTCACCCACATTTAACTGCACTAATATGTGACATCTCACCCACATTTAATTGCACTAATATGTGACATCTCACCCACATTTAATTGCACTAATATGTGACATCTCACCCACATTTAATTGCACTAATATGTGACATCTCACCCACATTTAATTGCACTATGTGACATCTCACCCACATTTAATTGCACTGTGACATCTCACCCACATTTAATTGCACTAATATGTGACATCTCACCCACATTTAATTGCACTAATATGTGACATCTCACCCACATTTAATTGCACTAATATGTGACATCTCACCCACATTTAATTGCACTATGTGACATCTCACCCACATTTAATTGGACTATGTGACATCTCACCCACATTTAATTGCACTAATATGTGACATCTCACCCACATTTCATTTCCGTGTCCTTACCTTACTTTTGCTGTTTTACATTTTGTGCTCTGTCCCTTTACTATTTCAGTCTCTTCCTTTCTTACTCTATCCATCCATTCTTATTATTCCCTGTACTGTGTCCTTTATTATTACTGTTATTAATTCACAACTATCTTGTACAACATTTTGCCTGTATTCATAATACTTCTTGCTAAATTGTTTGTCTACTGTCATTTATATGTCTGGGCTGAAACGGGTACATTTGGATCAATGCTCCACCCCGGTTCCCAAACAATGAATGAATGAATGAACAAATAAATAAATAAATACATGCCTATGGATGACCAGAAAGAGTGGCAATTACTCTAGATGCTGCATCAATGGCTTCATATATCCACATTTTATGGAATGTTTACTCTCACAGCTCCAGGGTTCAGGGATCAATCCTGTCCTTCAGTCATCACCTGAAGTTTCCATGCACTCCCCATGTCTATGTGGGCTTTTTCCTGGTATGCCTGTGTACTCCCCACCTTCTCAAACATGCAGTTTGATTGTCTAAACTAAACTGTCTGTATCTATTATTCATATCTACATACATATCTATAACCATACCCACTTATACTGTATTTACCCATACGGCCTGGGTTGCAGCTAAAAAGGGTGCACAATAACCATTTCCACAGTTAATAAATGAATAAATTAGATTACACCTTTTTGACGTTCACTCTTTTTTTTACCTTACCTTACTGGGAGACAGCAGAGGAGGTGGTGCAACAGGTGAGGTTAGCCCAATTGCTGGAGAAGGAATGGCTGGTGCAGCGAGAGGAGTTTGAGCTGGTGTGCTGGGTTCACTGCTACTCAGTTCTCCTGTTGAGGCCGAAGCAGAGCCAGAAGGACCTCCTGTCCCACTGGAAGCAGCAGAACTAGAAGGTCGTGTGGGCTGTGCAGAAAACAAGAATACAGATTTGTTGTTTTATGAAGACCTTTTAACATTATACTTTTAATAAGCAATGCACAAGTGCTACACTCCATAACATAGTAAGAATATTTTACAACTGGTTGATTTTGCTTCAAGTGTTGAAGGCAAAACAATAAAAAATAAGCAACTTTGTAACCGTCACATGGCATCACAGACATATTTCTCATGACAGGAAACCATATAAGACAATGAATTCTATAGACCAAATGTGTGTGTGGGGGGGGGGCAAAAGTGCACAAAACTGGACTATCATTAAGTGCTACAATTTGAATTGAAGTTGTTTATACTACCACTGATTATATAAATCAAACAGCAACACTTAAAAATAAAGGCACAGAGAGCAGAGCTGCATGAGAATAGAGAACATAACACCAGCTGGTTGACTAACAGGAGCAGTGATACAGGAGATCCCCAAAGTTACCAGGGCAGAGCAGAAGGTGGGAGTTGGTCCTGTGGGTGAATATTTTTAGTACTTATACTTAGCTGAAGGTACTCTGGTACTCTACTGCATCACATTCAACAACAGAAGCTTAGCTCTAAAAGAAACAATATGCACCCAAACTTTTTTTTTCTGGAACCCAGCACTGGAAAACGCATCTAATGTCAAATAACCTCTCACGGGGGAAAGGCTAAAAAGGAGTCATATAAAGCATACTTGAGTTCTGTAGTGGCAGACACATTTCAAATTAATTAAGACAAACAAAAAACATATGTTGCATGGAGCACATGCAGACCTGGGTAGGCTAGAACTGGCTAGAGGCAATCTCAAACTTGACCCAGGTTTGCACAAGGTAGACACAAAGACCTGCAAATTACTGAAGCTCTTAAAGGCTTTAGTAAAATCACATTAATGACCATTAGTGAAAGTAATCATAAGTGAAAATAAACCTGCTATGAAATGTCTTTGTAATCTGGAGCTTTTCTCCTTGGGTCTCCAATGAAAATGGGCTACTGGCCCAGTTGGACCAACCCGGTTAACAAATGTCAATAAATAAATTAAACAAAGTATAGTAAAAATGAAGTTTCTCCTTATACTGGTTGACTTCTTGCCAGGGTGCCAACTGACCTAGAGCTCAGTGGAAGAAGATTTATTTACTTGTTTACATAATCTGTATGTAATTAAGCAAACAATAACTCAATTAACCAAATATACTAGAATGGATGTGCTTGGCATTATGCTAAACAATGGAAGAGAGGATTGTCTGAAATGTACAGCCCCAGGTAAGTACCTAGTTTGGCTCTTCTTTACTACACCAAAGTGTAACATACTGCACAAGGTTTACAGGAGGCAGTCTTAATACCACCCACTAAACCAACGGGGCACATTCAAGTAACAAACAAAAATGCAATTTGTTTTGTAGGGGGACTGTGCACCATGCATTCTCACACTTAGCAGCTCTCCCCGACACTATGATCTCTATATATACTGCTACTGCAGCTGCATAAACTTTCAGGAAGGTGAATGAATGTTTTCCTTTCTGCTGAGTCAGTGCAATCTAGGAAGTAGTATACACAGACACAGGCCTAATAAAGGGGAAAAAGGTGCAGGGGTCAAAGTGCTTCCGCAAAATATTTTGAAATGGGTTCTGCACTGGCACATGCAAAGGTCAGATGGACTACCACTCATAGGTTTGGCATCACAATGGTCAACGTTTCTCCTATCCTGCTATCCCCAAACAGCCTACATAGTTAGTACTGAACAAGTTATGAGCTATACTAGTAAACAAAACAATCATACTCAATTTTAGCAAGACATGTCTTTATTTTTAGTCTTATCAAATTGAGCATTCTTGGCTAATGGCCAAATATGGTGGAGGGGGGCCTAAATCAATTCTGGGTGATAATTTTGAGCTATCCGGCAAATGTTGGAGACTATTACATCACTACTACACAAAATCACGGCCAAATATAAAAATCAAAGACACCGTGAAGAAGCACGACCTGTTGCTAGTGGACATCCAGCAAACTATGCAGCTTCAGCAGGAAGAGATGAAAGAGCACATCAAGTGGTTAGCGGTAACAGTACTGTTGATCTGCAAGCACACGCAGTGCAAACAGAGGAAAAGGTGGATGAGCTTAAAAATCATTCAAGGCGTAATAACTTGCATATGTGTGTGTGGGGGAGGGCTGCCCAAGTACACAGAAGACATGGACACAGTTGCCTTTATCTAATTGGAAATGTAAAACTTGCTGAGCGAGTCCGAAACCTCTACTATTAAGCAAGCATGCAGGATCCACTCTAAATGTATTAATGCTTTTCATCCAAGACAATTTTTAAAAGTTTGCTTTTTAATGACAGTGAGAGAAGCTGGGCAATAACTTGAAGCTAGCAGGCCACCCTGTCAAGACTGTGCCTAATTATAGTACTGCGCTTTTTTCTAAGTACAAAGCAATGGCTCCCTCTCTAAAATGGGCACATGAGTTGGAGTTTACAGTTTCATTAAGGTATCCAGCCATTCTACAGAAAAACAAAAACAAACACACACACAAACTTTTCAGTTTCTTCTGCCAGTGTAAGCATTTTTACATGACTGAGAAGTAATGCATGTCTCACAGACATATGCTGCAGTTGCAAAATTAATGGTTGCAGATCCTAAGAACAGGAGCGGCCTTAGGTCAAGTGGTGCCCTAGGCAAAAGGGCTCCACGGCCCCCCCTACCACACCATCTGGTGCCCCCATCCTGGTCTACCTACACCAAATAAATACTGGAAAAGTGCCCCTGCTACAGCGGTGCCCTAGGCAGCCGCCTAGTTGGCCTATGCCTAAGGCCGGCTATGCCTAAGAAGCAGGACTAGCCAAATAATAGCATGGAAATTACATCTCCTGTAGCCAAGAGAGAGGCTACAGACACCCTTGTTTCAAAACCTGCAAATCATGGCGGGATTCTAATGAAATTATTCACATGCTTGGGCTCAGCTGCACACTACTCATAGCAATGATGAGCCAGACACTGGTGGAATTAAGCATGGAGTTCAGTGGGCCAAATCTTTCTCCAGAGAAACAGCAAGAAATAGAAACCAGTTGGAGTCGATCTTTGCCAGTACCAGATGATCGAGTGAAGAAACTGTGATAAATGCTTAATGGATTTTGCTACCTACAACTTAAGTGTCCCACAAAGAATACAGTTCAAGGGTTGAAGGGAGAAGGTTAAGGAAGGAAAAAAATGAGGTATACTGTAATGAATGATGTGGACAGATGGCATGGACATTAACTACCTCTTTTTTGTCTTTAGTGCATCATGGGGTTGCACATGTTGCTCGGATGAGTGAATGAAAAGCTAACTTCCCTCCCAAGACGTGCTGGTGATAGTCTAACATATTTATCCATGGGGATGGGCCCCCTCCCCGATGCTTTACTGCTTTACACTCCAAAAAAGGGGGGGGGGGTTGTTGTGTGGCCAGGACTGTATAACTTGATTGCTACTGTTTTCTCAGGTTTCAGAGAGTTCAAGGTGTTGATGCCATTAAGCTTTATTGGGATACTAACAACTATACAGTTATAAAAAGTTCTGTACTATGGGTGGCACACTTCTATTATAGTAAAGGGGGGGTTGTTACATGTGAAGTTGTGTTGACCACTGTGGAATTAAAATTCAGTTAAAACTAGGTTTCAAGGCAGATTACCTGCCCATCTGCCTTGGTTTCTTAAGGAAAATCCAAGGGTACCTAAGGTGTGCCTGATCCAGATTACTTTATCCATGTGATGTGGCTGAGTGCTACTTTGAGAGTTTGCCTTTATTTGTATTGGATTAGTCATAGCATTATTCCCGCATTACTGATCTTTATTCCAGATCAGGTGCACATACCCCCAACAACACTAACATCTTGGAATATTAAAGGAATTTCCACAAATTATAAGGACAAAGCATTATTTCTTAGTTGCCAAGATACAATCCGCATTTAGTGCTAATGCAGGAAACTAAGTTTAAAAAGAATCAGTGCTGTCTATGATATGGAAGGGGAAGGCTTACTGTTGTAGTCTGACTTCAGCTAAAGGAGGAACGGTCATCCTACTACCCCAAGGACTTCGAGGCATGGTGGAGGCTACCAACAGGGATGCAACAGGCAGGTGGTCAATTTTGAAGATTAAATGGTAGAATAAGGGGTTTTGGCTTGTAAATGTGTATGTTCCAAACAAGGATGACATTCTTACATTGTTAGAATTACAAATAGAATGCAAGTCCTTATCCCAAGTCAGATGACAATCTTGAGGGGAGATTTTAATGCCATCTTTGATCTGTTCATGGATAAGATTCCAACCAGTGTTAATAGGACATGAAACGTTTACACGTTTATTTAACAAGATGTGTATGGAGTGGACTCAGGTGGATGGGCGGAAAATCATGAAACTGGTTGCAAGGAATACACATTTTTAGCTATACAATGGGCGATACCAGTACAATTGATATTTCTTCTCTCTAAGCATTTACTCCCAAACACTAGCCAGATCCAAAATGTACCAGCATCTCCAAATTACCACAGCACGATCTTCCTATTGAACTGGAGCCGCGGTACCCTTCTCCTATCAATGGAGGCTGGATCTATTGTGGCAACAGGATGGACATAAGTTGCAGGAAACAGGTTTATCGATTAAAGCTTAATGGGAATGAGAAATTCAAGTGCACACAGAACAAAATAAATGTTAGCTAGACTTTAATTAAAGCTTCACTGTGTGGTGTACACAACTATCTCAGGCAAACCAACTACACAATGGCCTATTTATTACTTGACTCAGTAGCACGACAGATTGTTTCAATACAGCAGGTCTACAAGAATAACCAATACAAGAATAACTTGTTGCATCACACACTCATAAAATAAAGTGGACATACTGTATAGTGCCACCTATACCAATACTGTTCATAAGAAATGGGAACAATACAAGCTTTACTATTGGGCAAAGGGAATTAAATCTCAGAAAGTCCTTGCTAAAAATGTAAGGAAAGAAATAATGAAATATATATCCTTCATATTCACTGCCTGGAGGGAGGCATTATAACAGACACCAAGACTATGAAGGACATTTTATTTTCTCAAAATGTGACATCTGATGTTCTAGATGAAGAAAAGATGCATATACAACCCCTAAACTTGGGCTCCTTTAAAATGCAGCCATCCCAGCCTATTAAACTATGGGGAACTCAGCAAATTATAGGTTCCCTTCCCTCTGATAAAGCAATGATGGGATCCCCTCAGACTTTTATAAATGCTTTGCTAATGATCTGATGCAGTCACTATATAATATAAAACTGCTTTGATGCAGTCACTATATAACATATATACCCTGATTCGGACTGGATGGGAATGTTTGATAGTGATCTGATGCAGTCACTATATAATATAAAACTGCTTTGATGCAGTCACTATATAACATATATACCCTGATTCGGACTGGATGGGAATGTTTGATAGTGATCTGATGCAGTCACTATATAATATAAAACTGCTTTGATGCAGTCACTATATAACATATATACCCTGATTCGGACTGGATGGGAATGTTTGATAGTGATCTGATGCAGTCACTATATAATATAAAAAGGCTTTGATGCAGTCACTATATAACATATATACCCTGATTCGGACTGGATGGGAATGTTTGATAGTGATCTTAGGAAAGCAAAAGCCTTTTGCTCCTAAAGCAAGGCAAGGACACCTTTGACCCCATAAATTATAAGCGTCTCACTTTAAATATGAGCTATCCAACTTTGTCAAAATACTAACTAAGGGGTTGGATCATCTAGTGGCACAATTTACATATAAAAAACAAGGATTTTTGAAAGACAGAGGGAGTGGACCTCAATGAACTTGAGGAGAAACCCTCATGTTCTAATGAAAAAAAAAATTTAATTTACGCTGGTTGCCATTTCTTTTTATCGCTTGTCTGGTTTCAGAAGCCAATGGATTTGCAATGTTGCAATGTCTGGCTTAAAGCAGATACGGTTCAGCTCTGTTAGCTATATTCTTTTTTTTAAGGTGCCACGTGACTGCGACCAATTACTGTTGTCTACTGTATTTATGGAATTTTACATTAGTAAGTAGCTTGCCAACGCAGTAGATACTGCTCATTCTGTCAATGTAACATGCTTCTACATCCTGTTACTCAGTGCATTTGTATGTTTAACCAGTGGATACTGCGCATTCTGTCAACATAACATGCTTCTACATCCTGTTACTCAGTGCATTTGTATGTTTAACCAGTGGATACTGCGCATTCTGTCAACATAACATGCTTCTACATCCTGTTACTCAGTGCATTTGTATGTTTAACCAGTGGATACTGTGCATTCTGTCAACGTAACATGCTTCTACATCCTGTTACTCAGTGCATTTGTATGTTTAACCAGTGGATACTGCGCATTCTGTCAACATAACATGCTTCTACATCCTGTTACTCAGTGCATTTGTATATTTAACCAGTGGATACTGCGCATTCTGTCAACGTAACATGCTTCTACATCCTGTTACTCAGTGCATTTGTATGTTTAACCAGTGGATACTGCGCATTCTGTCAACGTAACATGCTTCTACATCCTGTTACTCAGTGCATTTGTATGTTTAACCAGTGGATACTGCATTCTGTCAACGTAACATGCTTCTACATCCTGTTACTCAGTGCATTTGTATGTTTAACCAGTGGATACTGCGCATTCTGTCAACGTAACATGCTTCTACATCCTGTTACTCAGTGCATTTGTATGTTTAACCAGCATTTTAACTGCAGTAATGAGAGCTCAGTTTATGAAGCTACATTCACCTAAGGTTGCTCCTGTTTTTAGCAACATAATCAGGAGCCTTAAAGAAAGAATTACAGAAACGTTGTGGAATACGAAGAAGTTCTACTAGAAAAGTATTGCCATTGACCAAACATTACTTATGGGGAGTACATAAAAGTTTAATTTTTTTGGAATGTACAGCTGCGTAAACTACCAACAACAGATCTTGAAGAGATCAGTGTAACAGTAAAACATAATACCTGGGTCACCCACCTTCTGTTCTTTGAAGACTTAGCCAAGTTTTTCTAAAAGTGCCTCTGTTGCTTTCAAGGACCGTTACATGTCTTGTGACTTTGAAAGTGGCAATGCAAAAGGCATAAGACTCCCATACAAGTATGCAATGCTCATCTTTCACTAATTTTTAATGGAAGAGTATCCCGCAAAGATGTATGCTTGTGGCAGGCAAAAAATCAATGTTGGTATCTACATTAGAGTTAGCAAAACTATAACAAACCATAACCATTGCATCTGTAATATTATAAAAGTAAATGTACACAATTCACAAAATGATAAAGGAAGGGGGGAAGTTTAATGGTTATAACACCTCCTCTTCCAGTAAGTACACAATTGCACTGTTTTTCATGGGGGCCTCAATGAAACACTAAATCAAAATATCTGGGTAGAATCCTAAACATTACTTCGTTAACAAACTGAGTTAGACAGTTACAGGATATACGGCTAGACTGGACAGAAATTACATTTCACAGGAATGTGCATTTAACTGAAAGTTTTGGCACATTCAATAGCTATTTCAGATTACAGCCAATAAAAAAATGATGCAGAGTAATAAAGTAAAAATGAGACACTGATGCTCTCCTACTTATCTGTTAAAAAGGGAAGAAGTTAAGAAATAGGTAGCGCCACTGACTCAAAAGTCACTAGGAAAGACGCACAACGGATAGGTAGTACGTGGCATAACATGAAAATGAAGTTGAAAACATGGTAAAATAAGAGAGAAAGGGATTCTAGACAAAGTAATCTGAATTAGGGAGGTTAACAAAGGTTAAAATACTGTAAAATAATGTGAATCTCACATAAGTGGAACACCTACAGAGTGGCTAAAGGGAAAAAAAATGGGTATTTAGATCATGTGCAAAAGTTGGTACTTTTCTGTTATCGGGGCAACAGTTCTAAGGTGCTAGGCCACGCACACAATGATCGCACAGCTGTTAGCCCAGAAGTGGTTGCTAAAGAAAGAAAGAAAAGTGTTACAACTACCATTGTGCCTAGATTGCGGCTGAAAAGATCCAGGGACTTGCACAGTTGACCACTTAAACAAGCAGATAGAATAGCTAGATAAATAAAAAATAAATAAATAAAACCAGGAGTAATAACAGTTCAGCAGCATCTGAATATTATTGTATCATACCCAGTTGTTAATCAATCAACCTTGCTCTCGCTCTCTGTATCATGTGAGAGGCTGTTAGAGTGACACTACAGAGGACATCTAACTTGCCAGGTTTACCACAAAAGATTACGACTATGACTCTAGTTTGAATCCTGTTGTGTAATGCCAGTGATGATTACATTCATTTAGACAGGCACCACGGAATAACTCCCAATGCATGAAGCTGTATCTGGCACTTTAGTTGCTCTATGTAGACTGACAATTCAAACACAGATGTAGTAGGTAACATTCTGTATGCTCTGATAAGAGAAGTCAGCACAAAAACCTGCCAAATGCAAAGTTCTTCTTCCACAAGGATCACGGCAAAATGCAGCAAACTGAATGAGCAAACACACTCAAGATCTTTTATTTTTTCAGTGGCACTCCCCTTGCACACCATGTAGGGACTTTACCTTCTACTTCCTTACTTAAGTATATTAACTTTATGGTCACTTAACTGATGGGAAAACAGAAACAAAATGGTAGGCACACAAACTCCTTACCGCATGAGGCCCTGAGACATGAATTTTACCTGCGACAGAGAAAAGCTTGTATTTAGGTGAGTTGTTGGAATCACAATGACATACCAAAGCTCCTGCTGAAGGTATCAAGGGTGCCCATCAAAGTCTACATTTTGTACTTAATTTGGCACTTTCTCACTTCAGGGCTAACAGCTGTGCGATCATTACATGCTAGTGCCATGGAACTATTGCCCTGATAACGGAGAAGTGCCCAAATGTTTAGGATGGCTGCTGTTTTGGTAACACCAGAGCACAAAAATATTTAGCACAATGATTTATGCAACAGAAGGGAAGAGGGTTTCTCCAAACTTAGGAAGCTTATAACAAGAAAAATAACCAAAATTTCTGCAGAGGTATTAGACATATTTCTGGAAATTTCATGAAAACTTGTATAAAGCAGAGGAATATGGAAACAAAAAAGAGAAAATATTTATTGAAGACTTAATTATGCCAAGGTTAGAGGAAAGTGTGGCTCAATAAATTAATACGAATATATAAACAGATGGGATGAAAACTGCAAATTATAGCAGATAATCAGAGAACTCTCCAAAAACAGCAGGTATTCTTGTGGACATCTGAATAATGGAAAGGAGGGAAGAAAGGTATTCAAATTTGGAAAATTTTGTTTTACAATAAGGGGGGGGGGTGGAAAAACTTAGAAGATATGCAAATAAATATAAAGGAAAAGTACAAAATAAGCAATTTACTGATGACCCAAAAAGGTTTTACAGAGAATTGGGAAACAAGGTAAAAGGAATTGAAAGACCACCAAAAAACAAGAAATAGATACATATTGGAGAAGTATATATGAAGATCCTGTGGATCCAAGATGCTAAATAGATAGTAAAAGAAAGAATAAGAAGTTTAAATGTACAAGATATGAAATAGAATGAACAGCCAGAGAGATTGAAACAAAGTTAAAAAAGCCTATAATGGAAAACCCTAGGCCCAGATGCAGTACCCAACTTTTGGTTAAAAGTACTGACATCTTTGCACAAAAACTTAGCTACGAATAAGAAATATTTATATGCACACCCCAAACAGACACCAACCTGGCTAACAGGAAAAATTATGCTGTACTTAAGAGTGAACCTGCAAACTACCCTAAAAATTACAGATCAATAACGTGCCTTCCGATGATCTATAAACTGTACACGGGAATTCATGCTGACAGAGTTTATAGTCATTTAGAAGAAAACTCAATTATGCAATAGAACAAAAGGGCAATAAAAGAAAGTCATAAGGAACAAAGGATCATTTGTTAAATAAGTCATACCGGAGAAAGAGAGTTACATACTTACCCTAAGTTTGAATCTGTGCTATCCTGTGTCATTATTCATCACGGATGGGTTTAGGATCTGACAATGGATCCAAGCCAACACTAAGAAGACAGCTCCCGAGCTCAAGCTCTTCCCTTTCCCAAGATCCCTAGCTACCCACAACCCTCAGATGGAGTTTGCTGGATAAGAAAAGGACACTAAGGGATACATCCCTCACTAACTCCCCATTTACCACGAGGAGGAGAAAGGAGGATGGGAACGTGATGAATGACACTGGATAGCACAGATTCCAAGTTATGGTAAGTACATAACTCTATCTGATGCTATCTGTGTCATTACTGATCACGAATGGGTCAGAGTCCCCAGGTACTAACACCCCTGGAAGGCCTCATGGAAGGATATGCCGGATCACAGAAGAACCAAAGGAAGCCCTGCTTCTAGACACCAAGTCTAACTTGTAATGAGCAACAAAGGTATGGGGATTAGACCAAGCAGCAGCAGCACAAATCTCGTCCAAGGATAATTTAGTCAAGAAGGCAGAAGACGTTGCTACCGATGTAGTAGAGTGAGCTTTGACTGTTCCAGAGAGCTCCAGGTGTCTGCTTTCGTAAATGTAAGAAATACAACTAGCAATCCAATGAGAAATAGGCACCTTGGAAACCGCTTTCCCTCTCTTAGCCTGCGAAAAGGCGACAAAGAGCAGAGTAGACTTCTGAGGTTTTTCTGTCCGCTTGAGATAAAAACATAGTTGTCTATGAACATCCAAACAATGCAACTTGCATCCTTCCTTATTGGAAAAATTAGGAAAAAATACATGAAGACGGATTGACTGATTAAGATTCGCCTCCAAAGCTATCCTAGGAACAAAGGCAGGATTTGTCCTGAGAGAGATCCTATCCTTATGAAACACCATGAAAGGAGGTTTAATATACAGAGCCTGCAATTAGGAAACCCTCCTGGCTGAAGTAATAGCCACAAGAAAGGCCGTCTTCCAAGACAGACATTTAAGATCACAGGTTGCTGCAGGCTCGAAAGGTTTCTACGTCAAAGACTGCAGCACTAGAGTGAGATCCCAAGGAGGGAAAAGATATTTTACAGGGGGGTTTGAGCAGAAAGATTCCTTTAATGAAGCCCTTACATAGCCTAGAAGAAAAGGTGGGACTCTCACCCAGATGGAAGTTGGAGATGGCACCAAGTTGGAGTTTGATCGTAGAAAAACTAGCCCCTTGTTGAAAAAGAGAGGCTAGGAACAGTAAGATATCCAGAACAGACGCTGAAAAGGGATCTAAATTGCACTGTTTTGCCCAAATAATAATCTCTTCCATATACTGGAATAAACCTTCTTGGTAGATGGCTTCTGGGATGTCAAAATAATAGATTTAGCTGGGGAAGAAAGCCTGGACTGGGAGAGAATCGTTAGAATTGGAGGTACCATGAAGTCAGACGAAAGGTCAGAAGATTTTGAAGAGGAAGTTCCCAAAGATGGGAAATGAGATCCAGAATGGGATCCAGTATCCAGGCAGATATGTCAGATGAGACCAAAGGAAGGAGAACCATGCCTGATGAGGGCAGAAGGGGGCAATGAGGATGAGGGAAGTCTTCAGGCAATGAGCTTTCTGTAAGACCTTAGGAATGACAGGAGATGGGGGATAGGCATACAGAAGACGCGGCGGCCAATCGTGAACCACTGCGTCCCTTGGGGACTCCCCCATTGGGAGGATCATGGCAAAGTATTTGCTACATTTGTGATTGATTGGAGAGGCAAAAAGATCTCAGCAAGCAAGACCCCAGTGGTCGAATATCCGACTTGCCACTGACGGATTCAGGGACCACTTGTGAGGACTCAGGATAGACCTGCTGAGTTTGTTGCTTAAGACATTGGAACTGCCAGGAATATACATTGCAAAAGAAAGCTCCTGGAAAACATCGCCCATTCCCACACTCTCATGGCCTCTCTGGTACCAGACCACTGCCATGTTGTCTTTCTGAATTGCAATGATCCCAAGAGGGGGACAGTCCTGGAAGGCTTGTAACGTAAGGAGGACTGCTCTCATCTCCAGGACATTGATGTACAATTTGGTCTCTAAGGGGGAACCACGTGCCTTGGACAATTCTTCCCTGATAATGCACCCTACCCAACAGAGAGGCGTCCGTGGTCACCGTGGCTTGGGGAAGGCAGAAGGGTCTGCCTAAAAGGAGCACCTGAGCTTGAAGCAAGGTGTCTGCAGACTTGAGAAATCCTAATAGTCATGGACATAGGATAAAGGTGGGACAACCACTGAACCACAGGGGTCCACTGTAGAACGCGCATGTGAAACCTGGCTAGGGTGACTAACTGAATCGCCGCCGCCACAGAACCTAGGGTTTGCAAGATTAAGTGGACTGAGGAACAATCCAGATCCAGACAGAGAGAGACCTGACCCCAAATCACCTTGACTCTGCGTGGGGGAAGTGCTGCAGTCTCTGACAACGTGTCTAGAAGGACACCGATAAACTACAGACTCTGACACGGGACAAGATGAGATTTGGGCAGGATGACTGTAATGCCTAGGTCCTGAAAAAGACTGTGTAATCTGTGGCCAGAATAAGTTGATGCCTTGTGGACGCTGTGAGGAGCCAATTGCCCAGGTACGGGAAGACCTGAAAACCACCACTACCATACATTTGGTGAACACCCAGGGGGCTGAGGTGAGACCAAAGGGCACAGCTCTGAAATTATAGTAATTAGCCGCCAGCCGGAAGCGCAGGAATCTCCTGGAGCTTCTGTCTATTTTGATGTGACAGTACGCATCCTTGAGATCCACTGAACAAATCCAATCATCCTTGCGCACAGAGGCAGAATGGACTGAACAGTGACCATCCAGAACTTCTACTTCTTAACCGACTGATTTAACACACTGAGGTCTAGAATGGGATGCAGGTCCCAGACCCTTGTTCTGTTGGGATCTCCTGGATGGCTCTTTTTTGAAGGAGGTCTCGGACCTCTAGAAGGGCCAACTTCCTTTGATGAGGTGGAAAATCCTGGAGATATTTTCGAGTTGGAAGGGGCTGAAAAAAGGGTATGAAGTAACCCCTGGACACGATGCTGAACACCCACTGATCTGAAGCAATACTTGTCCAGGCTAGTGGGTGAAGGGATAGATGACCCCCACCTGCCTCCGGGACAGCCGGACAACGCTTCAAGAGCACTGAAGGGGCTTCTCTAAGAAGGGTTCCTGGGAGCACTGATTCTCCGGACCTCCTCTACCTCTGGGGTGGCATCTGCTGTTAAATCCCCTTCCCCGGCTAAAGGACGAGGATTCCTGAGGAGCATCCTGGAAGGAAGACTGAGACCTTCGGAAGCACAGTTTCTTACTACCCCTATGATTCTTGCAAAAAGACAGTTAGGGGGAAGAGAAAGTACAATTGTGTACACTTACCATAAATATAGCTATTCGAGTTTATTCACTGTTGCAGTCATCACATTTGGGTTATCTGCCTCCAGGTATCTCTCAACCGGCCTGAATACCAGAGTCTTGGGATTTCTGCATAGGATGCTGTCGCTTCTTCCATGACGTCAGGTTGTCAGGCTATTACATCAGTTTTTCTTGTCCCAGATGTCAGGTACCCCCAAAATAGGAAGCAATTATATGGTGTGGAACACCCCCACCAAAAAGCAAATACACATAGTATAAGATATGCCAAACCAAAAAGGATAGGTGAAAGCAAAGACAATCAGGGGGTTGGAGGGAGGGTAACCAGGACTGCAACAGTGAATACACTCGAACATCTACATTTATGGTAAGTGTACACAAACGCCCACTGTAGATTTGATCTAGGACACTCCCCTAGTCTCATCTCTTTACCGCATTCTACCTAATAAACCCTTTCTGCACTTGCTTTTAGTCCTTTTTAATTTAATTGCATTTTTCAAACTGGGTGTGGTCTAATATTGCTACATACTCAAGTGCTAGCTTGCACTGCATGTGAATTGTTTTTACAACTGTTTTTGCTACTTTTCTGTATAAATAAAAAAAAAAAAAAAAAACTGTAAGCCTGTTTCCTATCTTTCCTGTAACTAGTGTTCCAGATACAGATTTGCTGTATCAAGGACTGTTTGTAAACTTCTGAGCCCCCCAAGCCTTTCTGTGTTGGAGGGAAGCCTTCTAGCTTATCAGTGGGAGTGGTAAGCATTAGGTAACCTGTCTACCACATAAGGAGTGGTTCTGGCCCAGAATTTGTAGTTACTGGCCATTTGGGCAATCTTCCATCTCTCTCAACTTTCTGATTTGAAAGCCAGCGTTTGCACTTGTTTCTGTAACTCGTCTAGTGCAGATACAGATTCTTAGTTTTAGCACTTAAATTTGCTTATTCATACTCAGCACTTGTTCAGAACTTGTAAGCACTAAATAAGCTACTAATTACTACAGCACTCAATCTTCCTCATTACCTAGAGGAAAACAGTTTTTGTACTTACTTTTCTCACTAGCGTTGAGAAAAAACAGCTCTTGTACTCACTTTCCTCACTTATCTAGAGGAAAATAGTTTTTTATTCAGGCATGTCCAAGGGTCAGCTCCCTGTATATCTGATGAATCTGGGCATCTTGAGGCAATGTAGAAATTGCCTCGTACACAGAACCCTCTCCTCCTACCACCCAACACTACAACCTGTGAGAGATGCACTTATCTAGCGAAACTGGAGGTAAAGCTCTCTCCATCCAAGACTGAACCTGACAGTCATGAGGAGAAGGCAAACATTTGCACCACACCACACTCATCACAGTCTCACTACGTCTACACCACCAAAATCCACACATACAGGTCATTTGGAGTAGTGGTAGAAACTCAAAAACATTCGCGAAGGCTCTCAATAATAATCTGCCTAAGCAACAGGGACCTCCAAAGCAGAAACACAAGCAACCTCCATTCCCCAACACAACCCAAATGACACATAGCCCACAGACTCAGTGTGCCACTCAAACACAGCCAATAAGGCAAAACAACATACCCAACACACTAGTCATAGGTGACTCTACAGTCAGGCACACTGATGTCCCACTCACCAGGATAAACAAGGAGAAGGTTACTGTCAGCTGCCTGTCAGGTGCCAGGATCCGCCATATAACCCACGCACTCAGGTCACTCCACAACAAGTACAAATATGACTCTGTCATTGTCCATGTTAGTGTGAATGACCTGAGACGTACCTCCCTGGACTACATGAAAAGAGACATGGAAGACCTCTGCGATCTTGTAGCCCAGTCAGGTATGACCCTAGCCCTGAGTAGCATTCTGCCATCGCCCAGAATGATATCGCAGTAAAAGGACAAAATGATTGACTTCAACAATTGGCTAAGCTTCTGGTGTCATTCTAAGGGGATCCAGTATCTGTCTGCTTGGGATGACATGGTCGACGGACCACGATGCTTTGCCACAGATGGCCTGCACCTGTCGCCCCTGGGATTCTGGGCACTGGCTAAGGCTCTTGCTGCCCCTATAGTGTCTTTTTTAGGCAGGGTTCAAGTAACAAATTCACCACCATAACAGGAACAGGAAAGCAAAAACTGAGGGTAATGCTACTCAATGCTAGAAGTCTAAATTTCAAAATGCACTCATTCGAGGCACTCCTTAAAATGGAGAACATCAATATCTGTGCAGTGACTGAGACCTGGTTCAAGGCTCCAGAGAGCACCCCTGCACTACCAGGCTATAACTCATACCACACTTTTCGGCCATGTAAACTGGACCGAAACACCAAAGGTGGGGGGTGTCCATATTCATTAAGGATATCCACACCTCCAGGCTAGTTGCTCAGCATAATGCATCCGAGGTTATCCAAGTGCAACTAACTCTTGGCAAAACTGCAATCCAAATTGTAGCTTGCTACAGATCCCCCACCATGCCCCAGGATTCCCACTCCTCTTTTCTTGATGTACTGGAAAATATTAGGGTTCAACTAAACAGCCTAATAATGGGCGACTTCAACTACCCCACCATTAACTGGGAAAACTACTCATGTACCAACTCCTTAGCGCAACGCTTTCTGGAATTCATAAACTCCAATGCCCTAGATCAACATATCCACACCCCCACCAGGGGCAACAATATCCTAGACCTAGTCATTACCAACATGAGTGACCGGTGTTCCACACCTGAAGTCAACTCCTCATTGGTCCGATCCGACCATAAGCTAGTCATCCTTGATATCCCACATCCCACCCCCACCCCCAATTAAGGAAACCACAGTAAAAATATTCTCCAAAGCCAACTTCATGCTTCTTGAGACAGAAGTAGTGAACTTCATGACACCCATGCAGATGGACAATACAGTTACAACTGCTAAATCCTACACAAATGCACTCTATAAGCACTTGCATGAGTGCATGGATCATGCTATCCCCAAACTGAACCAAGACGCTATCCTCCAAAAAAAGGAAGCCAATCTGGTGGCCCCCTGCCATAAACAAACTGTACAACAGAAGGAAGAAACTGTTGCAAAAGAGTAAAATCCCATGAGTGGAGGAGCTCCCTGGTCAGCCTCAGTAAGAAGCTGAGATCCCTTATAAGATCCTCCATAGCTAGCTACGAAAATAAAATCGCCACTAATTCCAAGTACAACCACAAAGCATTCTATAGCTATGTCAAGAATCTCAACGGCAACACCCAGATCTGTTCTGAGTTACAGCACAAAGGCACGAAAATTACAGAACCAACTGATATTGCCAACATCCTGGCAGATAGGTTCAGTGCTAACTTTACCCCCCTCACCCCCTAAAGGGCCCATATCTATACAGGAAGAATGCAGAGTCCCTGTTAATCACAACTATGCAGGTGAAAGCTGCACTCTCTAAAGCCAAAAACACAGCATCCATGGGACCGGACAACATCCCAGGCTGCGTTTTACACGAACTTCAGAATGAACTGGCTCCCCACTTAAGCACCATGTTCAATAATAGCCTCGCATCAGGCTTTGTGCCCACTGAATGGCGCACAGCAACAGTTACCCCACTCCACAAAGGGGGAGCCACCACTGATCCCGGGAACAATAGACCTATTAGCCTGATGAGCCTGGTCTGCAAAGTGAACGTATCATTATGGAACTCATAAACAAAGACATTGGTAACCTCCAAACTCTGGATCCCACCCAGTTCGGGTTTGTGAAAGGTAGATCATGCCTCCTGAACCTGATCGACTTCTTTGAGGCAGTCACCAAAGCCGTAGATGAGGGTAAGGTGGTTCACACAGCCTATCTTGACCTTGCCAAGGCTTTCGACACCATCCCCCATTCTGGAATTATAGCTAAACTCAATAACTAGGCATAAATCCCTACGTCACAAGATGGGTTGCCAACTGGCTCACTGACAGAACCCACAGTGTAAAAGTTGCAGACTCCAAATATGACCTCAAACCAGTGACAAGTGGAGTACCACAGGGTTCCATCCTGGGACCACTCCTGTTTGGTATCTACTTCTCTGGAGTACAGGCTAACACAGAAGGCCTCTGGCTAATGAAGTTCGCAGATGACTGCAAACTAGGAGCCATAGTCAAGTCCCCAAATGATGTGAACATCCTACAGAAGGGCCACTCTGAGACAGATGCCTGGTGTCAGAGCCATGGCCTCAAGCTCAATGCCAAAAAGTGCAGTGTCATCCCCTTTGGTAAAAACTCTGTACCCATGAACTACCACATAGGCAGCAATCTACTTAACACCGAATGCTTGATAAGAGACCTTGGGACCCAGGTGGACAGTAGTCTCTCCTTTGATAGTCACATCGCTACAGTAGTCAGGAAGTCCTTCTACGTGGCACACCTCATCATAAAAGGGTTCTCATCCAGGAAAAAAGAGGTCATCGTTCCCCTCTACTCAACACTCATTAGACCCACTATAGAGTACAACGCCCCTTTTGGAATGTACCTCACAAGACATCTGCAGCAGCTGGAAAGGCCACAGAAGTACCTCACAAAGAGGATTACTGGACTCAAACAAATGCCCTACACTGACCGCCTCAAAAAACTCCAGCTTTACTCCGTAGCATATCGCCTACTCAGAGGTGATCTCTGCCTAACAAATAAAGCTATGTCAAACCCAGAGTTGTTGGACATGCTACACCTAAAGAAATCCCAATCCCTCCGAGCTACACATTCTACAGACCTAAACCTTGTCACCACAATAAACAGGACATGCTGGAGGGATAGATTCCTATCCCAGAGACTTCCCATACTCTGGAACAGGCTACCCATCTATGTCAAGCAAAGTTCTTCATTAGCACTCTTCAAGAAAAATCTTGATGAGTGGATGGGAAATAGGAAATACACCCCGGGGATCACTTCTGTGTCTGTTCGACAGTGGCACAGGAAAATAACTTTCTTGGGTGACGTAAGACAGGGAACCTTGTTGGCTAGGCTTATGCAGGCCCTTGGGCTGATAGCCTAGTACCTACCTATGAACCTAGGAACTGTACTATGTTCTTTGTGTTTCACTGTTGCAGTCATCATATTTGGGTTAATTCCCAAAGCTAAGGAAGGGTGGAGGTAGATTAAGAAGCATTAGGCCTGGCAATCAGGCCCTGTAAGACTGCTGTGGCAAATCCAGCTCTGGATTTATAAAAGATAGGCAAGTGGTAATGCTTGGTGAAAGTATGTACAGAGCACCAGGTTGCAGCTTCCAGGATGTCCCTGGTAGGGACTCCTCTGAGAAATGCAGTAGACGTACATGTAGCCCTAATGGAATGTGTTCTTATCCCCTGTGGGTTAGGTTTTCCATGGTGCTTGTAGCAGAAATGGATGCAGTGTGCTATCCATTTAGATATGGTTTGCTTTGAAATGGCCTTCCCCTCTGCCCCTACAGCAAAGCTGACTAGGAGCTGGTCAGATTTTCTGAGAGGCTTAGTCCTGTCCAAACAGATTCTAAGTGGTCTGTGCACGTCTAGAGAATGCAGTATCCTTTCCCCTTTATTCCGAGGATTAGGGAAAAAAGTAGTTAAATGAAGGGACTGGTTTAAAGCCACACTAGACACCACCTTGGGCATAAAAGCTGGGTTAGTCCTGAGGGAAACCCTGTCTGCATGGAAGACAGTGAAGGGTTCCACTGCCATAAGGGCCTGCAGTTCAAGACACTTATCTTGCTGAAGTGATGGCTAGAAGTAGAGCTGTTTTCCATGAGAGAAATTTCAACTCTGCTGTAGCAGCCGGTTCAAAGGAGGGAAGTTAAGTATTTCCAATACAAAGTTAAGCTCCAACCCTGGAGTGGGAGCTCTCCTGAGGGGTCTAAAATTTTTGGCCTGTCTAAGGAACTGTTTTACCAGAGGATGAGAGAAGAGGGGTGGCTCAGTGTTACAATGAGCTGAGATGGCAGAGGCATGAATCTTAATTGAAGAGAAGGATAGGCCCTTGTGGAGCATTTCTGTTAATCTAGTATATGAGGTAAGCTGGGCACAGTTGTGCCTATCACTTGAGACTGGCTCCAGGAACACTATCTTTTCCACTTTTCTGAATAGGATTTTCTAGTACTAGGCCTTCTTGCCTCAAGAATGAAATCCAGCACCTGCTTACTGAGGGTTGCTAAAGGTGAGTTCAGGGGATTAGCTCGGCTGCAATGTTCAGGGTCTGAAGCTGAGGGTGCAGAATTTGCCCCCCCTGCTGGGACAGCAGGGAAGGGATCTGAGGCAGGTGCCATGGTTTTAGCACTGTCAGACTGCGCAAAACAGGATACCAGTGCTGGCATGGCCAGTCTGGTGCAATCAGGATTGTCCTTGGCTTGTCCTGTTTGATCTTTAGTAGAACCTTCGAAAGGAGGGGGGGGCATAGACTGAGAGGCTTTCCCAGGAAAAGGACAGGGCATCCACCTTCCAAGCTTGGCTGTGGGGAGTTTTGGTGCAGTATTTGTTCAATTGATAGTTCTGAGGGGAAGCAAACAGGTCCACCTCTGCTGTCCCCATCTGTTCCCCAAAAGCTTGAATATTTTGGGTTCCAGTTTCCATTCGTGTGGCTCAATGAGATTTCTGCTTAAGTAGTCTGCCAGTGAATTTAGTTTGCCTGGCAGGAATTGAGCCTGTAGGTGCACTTGGTTGCTCAAGGCTGTGTTCCACAGAGCCATGGCTAGCCTGCAGAGTGAGTAGGAATGTGGTCCCCCCTGCTTGTTTATATAACACATAACTGTGGTGTTGTCTGTCTTTACCAATAGTTGTCCTGGAAGAATAAGGCCCTCGAAGGCTGTCAGAGCATTCTGTACAGCTAACATTTCTTTTTGATTGATATGCCACTGCATTTGCTTTGGGTTCCATTTGCCCTGAATGCACTTGCCCTGCCATGTGAGCCCCCCAGACATAGTCTGATGAGTCTGTTAGGGTTTGGGCAGCAGGGGGTAGAGTGAAAGAGAGTCCCTTGTTGTGGTTGCAGGCCTCTGCCCACCAAAGGGACTCTGCCCTTAGACACGGAATGATAGGAATTATTGTTTCCAGGTCCTGAGAATGTTGACATCACAGACTTTTTAGATACCATTGAAGTTTCCTCATATGCAGTCTTACATATGGAATTAACAGAATGCATGAGGTCATGAACCCCAGAGCTTGCAGTATTTTCCTTGCAGATAGCTGGGTTTCTGTGGCCAGTAGGATGAAGTAAGCTGTCAAATAAATTTGTTTCACTGGGGTGAGGAATGCCATCTGGGAAGTTGTGTTCAAGCTTGCTCCCAGGAATACAATCTGTTGGCAGGGTACTAGGTGTGATTTCTTTTCGTTAATGGTATACCCCAGTGAAGTTAGAAGTCTCTTTGCCAGGTACTGTAGTAGCAAGTCCTGACTTTCTGCCTGAATCAGGCAATCGTCCAAGTATGGGTAAATCTGAATACTTCTCTGCCTGCAAAAACAAATGGCTGGAGCTAGGCACTTTGTGAATACCCTGGGCGCAGTAAATAAGCCAAAGGGAAGTGCAGAGAACTGCCCTGAAGCGAAGGTATTTCCTGCAAGATTCCCTTATGCGGATGTGCAGGTAAGCTTCTTTTAAGTCTAGGGTTGCCAACCAGGCATCCTTGGCTAGCACAGGAAGCAGCTGCTGGAGAGTTAGCATTTTGAATTTTGGAACCACCAGAAAGGCGATGAGAATAGATAGATCCAGGATAGGATGCCAGGAGTTTTCTTTTCAGGGAACCAGGAACAGTCTTGGCTAAAAGCCTTGTCCCCTTTGTTCTGCTGGGACAGGCTGAATAGCCTTGATGCTAAGGAGAGAAAGTACTTGATTTTGGGCCTCCACCCACTGGTTTGGGGGGAGGTCTGGCCATCCACTTAGGGTTGGGAGTGAGTGGAAATGGAATCTGTATCCTAGGGAAACAATGTTTAAAACCCATTTGTCTTTGGTAATGTATTCCCAGTTTTTTGCATGCACGGCGAGTTTCCCTCCTAAAGGTGCAAGTACTTGAGCAAGGCTTTGGGGAGTTAAGGATAAGTCATTGTGCAAGTTTACCTTAGGGGGTTGGCTTACTACTCCCTGTTTTGGATGTGGGAGCACCCCACTGCTAAGATCTGTGCATAACCTGAGACTGAAATCTTGGGGGTCTGCTGCCCCTTGGTTTGGACTGAGAAGGCCTGGAAGGGACTGGAAAGGACCAGTTCTTTGAAGGCCAATGCCTACTGAATCTAGGCGGTTGTACTTGTAAGTAATCTTTAACAGTTTGCATAGATTTAGCTTTCTCCTCCATTCTTTTGAGAACAACTTCTGCTTTATTGCTAAATAGGCGGTCTTGGTTTAAGGGTGCATCCAGTAATTTTGCTTTGACATGATCTGGCAAGTTTTGGTCCTTAAGCCAATCATGCCTCTAGGAACAGACCCAGTGACAGCAGCCCTACAAAATGCTTCTAAAGCATCAAAACCACACTGCAAAGTATGTTTACCAACTTGGTCAGAAAGCATTAACTCTTGTAAATCTTTGTGTTCTGCACAGTCAGGAATCAACATCATTTTCTGTTTAATTAGTCCCATAATATGCTGCTGATACTTTAACATATGAAACAGGCAATTTAAAGCCCCAATGGGCAGAGTAGCAGAGGTGTACACCTTCTTACCCCATCTGTCTAAAGCCCTAGAATCCCTGTCAAAAGGGGTAGGATTTTTGGCAGTAGTAGCCGTAATGCCTTTTGGTCCTTGAGAAATGGTAAGTTGTTAAATGGCCATGTTCCCCATTGGTTGCATGATTTTAGCAGGTCTGTTTTCAGCAGTTTGTTATGCAGAGATAATGCAGAAACCTGAGATGGTCACACAGCCAGAATCAGACCACTTTGATGAAGAAGTGATGCATTTTGCCCCAGGCAGCAATGAAGACCTTCAGTTTTTGTGGAAGAGATTTCAAAAAGCAGCCAAATTAAACAGCGGACAAGTACACTATTTGACTTGCCTGAAACGTTTTAGAAAAGTGGAGAGTTACTTAACTAAATACAAAACTCTGGGCAATGCAAGAACAAAAAGATCCAGCTAATGTCTGGCACATGTTGGTGTCCTAGGAAAAGTACTAACTTCAAAACATGCTTTGACAGATCCACTGGATCAGGAAAAAAAACTATTACAGCCCTGGTAGTTCTGGAGCTTCCTGATTCAGTGCAAAGTGTGGTTCATGTTTCTTATTTCAATGTCACCGTAAATCTCAGGAGCTGTAGTTGCGTATCACAGCAGGATATCTACACCTTGGCAGCTGCAGCTCATCACCTACCTGATAATTGCACTGACCTTTAGGGTGGCTAGGCTGAGGAAGAGCACTTCACCTGTGAACCACGCTGGGTAAGACCAACAACACTTCTCTGCACAGATGATACTGCTTCAAGTTTCATTCAGCACTTCTTCCAGTTAAAACAAGGAATTAAATTCTACAATAGCTGTGTTTATTTATAGGACTTAAAATTATGCACAGCATGACTGAGGGAGAGAAAAGCATGTTCTGTTTGACCTTGGGAGGGGATTGCTACAAGCTGTTTAAAGGTTGAACTACAATTTTCTAATAATTACAGAATTAAGCAGATACACACCAGTTCCCTCAGCAGACTTTCTGAAAATCTAACATGTCTGCCTTCACCGACTGAGGTGTACAAGGACCTGGGGACTAACAAATGAACATCCAGGTTGAGATGTAGTGCTTTACAATGCATTACCTGGCTAATGGCCAATAAATCAACAATGCTTTAAAGTAAGCAATGAGCATTTCTGGATCTATACTTGTGGATAAAGAATGTCAGAGGGTGCTTAGGATGCTTTCTTGCACTGAACTAGATTCAAAAGTTGTTAGTATAATAATAAAGCAAGACTTGCCTTTTTTCGTTATGGCTGGATAAAACACAGTCTAAATAAACTGCTGCTGTTATGAAGAGAAGGGGAGGACAGACAGTACCTTAGTAAAACTAATGTGTTACCTTCTGAATTGATAGATTAGCTAGGCAAGTAGGTGTCAAGGTTAGAGGTTGGATGTACATTACAGCCATAGATTTGACTTGCATATCCTCCAGTCTGTGTTCAACTATGTTCAAAGAGGTAAAAGCCTTTATGTAACCTTGAAAATGTGTACGGTTATTATGTAATGTTCTTCACCAATAAATTTGGGGTTGGGGTTTGGCATAATGGTTAATATGTTTACCTAAAAGACAAGCAGTACAGGGTTTGAGTCTCAATAAAATAAATTAGCTAAGCACAGGGGCAACTAGCTTAGTACTAACCTAGGGACCAATGAAATGGTTGTCAAATTTCAGTACATGGCAATGTGCATCAAGGAGACTGATTTGTCCCAACCAGCTTTTACTGTTGTGTTGGTTAATGTTACATACAGTACTCAGATGCACAACAGGTATTTTGTTGCACCTTCCCCCCCATGATGGCCTTAAAGCTTCATTCTGTTACATCTGTACTTATTGGGTTTGCTTGCTAGTGGGGAACTTCAGCTGGAACAACATACTTATTTATGAAATACATTAAATGAAGTCTCCATAAAGGAATGCAATGACAATGCAGTCATTTAAAAAGAAAAAAAAACTGTGAAGGAGAAAATCCCTTTGATGAGGTTAAATGACAAAAGATGGACTTCCTCCTGTCCTTTCCCATATGGTGTTCCTAAAGGATACAACAGCAGTACACGTGCAGCTTAGTGACCCTGGGGGCAGGCAAGAAGGCTGCTCCTTCCATTACCAACTGCAGTAGGCGTCTTGCTACCTGATAACTATTACATAATGGACTGAGTGCGGTGGCGGATTAGATTGGTTTGTGATTAGCGTGATGTAACTTCCCCACTTAAATGTAATGGTAGCATGCTGTTACAAGGTAGAAAATTATGGCCTGTGTTAGGAAATAGAAACCAAGAGAAGTAGTAGTCAATCTCCCACTTAACAAAAACATGAAAAATGACGTAAATTGGGCTACAGTGAGGTCTACTTCTTGTCCTTCATCTAGGAGACGAGCAGTGGCTCTGGTGGACAAGAATCTGTCAATATACATTATCATGTTGCATCAGACGTGGCAAGAAGATATGTGGGAGTTCAAGCCTAGTGGGGTGAACAGAAAGTGACATTACTGTTATACTGGGGTGAACAGAAAGTGACATCACTGTTATACTGGGGTGAACAGAAAGTGACGTTACTGTTATACTGGGGTGAACAGAAAGTGACGTTACTGTTATACTGGGGTGAACAGAAAGTGACGTTACTGTTATAACTGGGGTGAACAGAGTGACATGACTGTCATACTGGGGTGAACAGAGTGACATGACTGTCATACTGGGGTGAACAGAGAGTGACATGACTGTCGTACTGGGGTGAACAGAGAGTGACATGACTGTGGTACTGGGGTGAACAGAAAGTGCCATGACTGTGGTACTGGGGTGAACAGAAAGTGCCATGACTGTGGTACTGGGGTGAACAGAAAGTGACATGACTGTTATACTGGGGTGAACAGAAAGTGACATTACTGTTATACTGGGGTGAACAGAAAGTGACATGACTGTTATACTGGGGTGAACAGAAAGTGACATGACTGTTGTACTGGGGTGAACAGAAAGTGACATGACTGTTGTACTGGGGTGAACAGAAAGTGAAAGACTGTTGTACTGGGGTGAACAGAAAGTGACATGACTGTTATACTGGGGTGAACAGAAAGTGACATGACTGTTATACTGGGGTGAACAGAAAGTGACATTACTGTTATTCTGGGGTGAACAGAAAGTGACATTACTGTTATACTGGGGTGAACAGAAAGTGACATGACTGTTACACTGACAGGACAAATCGTACAGAGGTGAGGAAAATAATGTAGAAAATGGCAGCCATTTGAAATGCCGGGACTCGTATGAACGAGTCCCACAATGCAGACACTAAATGGCTAAAAAACAAACTTGCATAAACCACGTTCGATACGACCATTTCTCCGACCATCCCTTTTCTCTGTGGTACAAACATTTGAGTTGGTGCATATATGTATATATAGGGACTTGCTCCCCTGACAGCAATGTTTGATATTTGGTCTTCTCCTGCACTTTGTCAGTTTTTTTTTTTTTTCGGTCTGTTGGCATTCAGTTATGAACTCTGACATTTCAAGAGAGCCATGGAAAATAGATTTCTAATGGGTGAAACTATATTACAGCGACTCAGTATGTAGTGCTGATGAGACAGACAACAGACCCTAGACTCGTGCACCTGCTTCAAAGCAGCAAATATTTCAGTGTATACTGTGCGCAGATGGGTTTAGTAAATTTGCTACATCTAGTAATTATCAGCAATATAAATTCCTTCATATATTTCTCAGCTAAGTACAGATTTCTCTCGTGTTTAGGTACGGTCTGAGTCACAACTGAGCATGAGGGTTGGGAGGGTGGCCTAATGGTTAAGGTGTTTGCCTTACAAACACAAGGTGCAGGGTTTGAGTCTCAAGGGATAATTGGCTAGGCTTACAATGGCTCACAAGGGCAGTCAGCTTAGTACTAACCTATGAATGGTTCACCTATAGCGGAGTGAGGCCCACAAATGTATCAGACCACGCTGTGCAAAGCACATCTTGTTTTGGAGAGGCATCTGGGGATTCCCAGTTTATTACCAGAGTCAGGAAAATCTGGTCACAATATCATTCAGGAAAAAGTGGGTAAAGTGGTATCAGAGTCACAAGGGAAAAGATGGAGGCAAGACCAGCTAAAATTTAAAATGTATACAAAAGGGATGCATGAAAGAACAAAGGTTACGAAACAATTCACATAGTGGCATAGACATCACAGCATTATGAAGAATGTTTGTGGATGCTAGATTCGTCTATTTCTCTACTGTCAAGATGCAGTTAGCGAGAGAAAAGAAAATAAATGTAAAGGGGGGTGTCAAGTTAAACTAGAGTGAAATATCTTGGGGTACTGAGTTAAAATAGCTAGAACTGCTGTCTTCTGCCTACATTAACTGTCAAACGCATACTGTAAAGAGTCAGATAAGTTTACAAACACACACATACATACATACATATATATATATATATATATATATATATATATATACACACACACACAGACACACATTATATACATATATGCATACAAGTGCTTTTTTACTCTTTTTACTTGTGTTTTTTTTTTTTTTTTGGTTTGTTCAATGAAATCAGTGTTTATTTATTTTTTTTTTAGTGGAGTCTTTGTTACTTTAGACATTGCAGATTTACACATTTACAGACCTTATCAAATTTTTGCTACAGTAACTATAGCTTTGTACATTCATTTATCCATCATTCTTAGGACTGTAGGCCATTTGAAGAAGACTGACTCCGTAAAATGTGCATTAAAAATACTGGCACTCATCCACAGGCCCAAATTATGTTTAGACTGAATAATATTTGTTGAGGTCCTAACATAATATTATAACCAGTTTCATAGTCATTGAATAATCTTCTGCAGGTAGTAATACAAAAATAACCTTTATGTCTATAAGTTTCATAAATGACATCTTAAGACATAAGAGAACCTTCAAACGTTCAGCATTAAAAGCTTTACAGAGCAACAAGTTATGCTATTCATGCAGCACTGCACTCAGTCTGCTGTTTAGTTGCAACCAAGATTAACAGTTTATGTTTTTTTTTTTTTTTTGAAATTCTCTTTATTAGAATTATATAACACAATAAAATCAGTGTTTATTGAAAAGGAAAAAATAACATCTATCAACAGTACTGCTTTGACTGGAAGACTTTGACAGAAAATGCAGTTTTACAGTAGTATAGGTATGAGTGGGTATGCAGTATTACTGAAACCAACCAGTGAACAGAAGACTTTATAATGAATCAGTTTAAATAACATGGATGTACACAATTTCCAGTAACATCTTCAGCTTGTTTTTACTTGCTGAATATGCAACAGCCTAAGATAATCACTTAAATACTGAGGTCTCCCGCATACAACAGCGAGGTGATTTGATAGAAGAATATACCACACATTCCATCTCATCCATGCTTCAAGTTGCTGTTTCTGGCTCCCCACACTCAGTGTGAAGTAGGACAGTGGGATTAAAAAAAAAAAAAAAAAGACTGCATGAGTTGCAGTGAAAAGCTGCTACTTGAGTACAATCAGCTGATTGTTGCCTTTTTTTTCCATTTTTTTATCAGCAGCCCTCACTAGCAATAAATGAACAATCATAGTTTATGGGGGTGTCAGGTCTGTTGGCACAGACAGATAAAATTCTGGATTAAGAAAGTACAGTTGTGTACACTTACCATAAATGTAGATGTTCAAGTGTATTCACTGTTGCAGTCATCACATTTGTTTTATCTGCTTGCAGTAGCCCTCAGTCAGTCTGATTAACAAAGTCTTGGGTCCTGCGTCGGTTGCTGTCTCATCTTCCAAGATGTCAGGCAGTCAGGGGTATTAAAGCATGCAGCCGATGCCATTACATCAGTTTTTCTTGCCCTGGATGTCAGGTGCCCCCATAATGGGAAGCAATTATATATATATATATATATATATATATATATATATATATATATATATATATATATATAAGTTTACACCTCCAACAAAAAAGCAAATACACTAAAAAGCTTTAAATATAGTAAGCAAGAATAGAGGTATAGCCAATAGAAGTCAGGGGGTTGGAGGGAAGGTAACTAGGACTGCAACCGTGAATACACTCAAACATCTACATTTATGGTAAGTGTACACAACCTATGTTCTTCGTGTTTCACTGCTGCAGTCATCACATTTGGGTAGATTCCCAAAGCTAAGGTTGGGAGGAAGAATTTAGATGACATTAGGACCAGCTATAAGGCCCTGCAAGACTGCAGTGGCAAAGCCAGCTTTGGATTTAGAGAAAATTGGCAAATGGTAATGCTTGGTGAAGGTATGTACAGAACTCCAGGTAGCAGCTTCTAGGATGTCCCTGGTAGGGACACCTCTGAGAAAGGCTGTAGAGGTAGATGCAGCCCTGGTTGAATGTGGTCTATTCCCCTGTGGGGTAGGTTTTCCATGGTGCTTATAGCAGAAATGAATGCAATGGCCTAGCCATTTAGAAATGGTTTGCTTTGAAATGGCCTTCCCCTCTGCCCCTGCAGCAAATGCAACCAGCAGTTGTTCAGATTTCCTGAGAGGTTTAGTCCTGTCCAAATAAAATCTCAGTTGTCTGTGCACATCTAAGGAGTGCAGTATTCGCTTCCCTTTGTTATGTGGATTAGAAAAGAAGGTTGGTAAAAGAATTGACTGATTAAGGGCCACACTGGATACCACTTTGGGCGTGAAGGAGGGATTGGTCCTGAGGGACACCGTATCCGCATGAAAAATGATGAAAGGCTCCACTGTCATAAGGGCCTGTAATTCAAACACCCTTCTAGCTGAAGTGATGGCTAAAAGGAAGGCTGTTTTCAAAGAAAGGAATTTTCAACTCTGCATTTGCAGCTGGCTCATAAGGAGGTAGAGTGAGTTTTTCCAATACAAAGTTAAGGTCCCAGGCTGGAGTAGGGGCTCTCCTGGGTGGTCTTAAGTTTTTGGCCCCTCTGAGGAACTGCTTCAGCAGTGGATGAGAGAAGAGGGGTGGCTTCTGTGTTGTAATGTGCTGAAATGGCTGAGGCATGAATTTTGATGGAAGAAAAGGAAAGGCCCTTGTGAAGCATCTCAGTTAAATTGGGAGTTAATGTGCCCATCCCCTGAGCTTGGTTCCAGCAACAGAATCTTTTCCATTTTTCAGCATAGGATTTTCTAGTACTAGGCTTCCTTGCCTCCAGAATGACATCCAAAACTTGCTTACTGAGGGATGGTAACGGAGAGATCAGGTAATTAGCCAGGCTGCCAGGTTCAGGGTTTGAAGCTGTGGGTGCAGAATCTGGCCCTCCTGCTGAGACAGCAGGACAGGGGTCTGAGGCAGGTGCCATGGTGCCAGCAGTGACACTGCACAAAAGGGGGCACACACCAGTGTTGGCGTGGCCAGTCTGGTGCAATCAGTATAGTCTTTGGTTTGTCCTGTTTGATCTTTAATAGTACCTTGGAGAGGAGAGGCAGAGGGGGAAAGGCATAAACTGACAGGTTTTTCCAGGTGAAGGACATGGCATCCACTTTCCAAGCTTGTTTGTGGGGAGTCCTTGTGCAGAATTTTTCCAATTGGTAGTTCTGGGGGGGAGGCAAACAGGTCTATATCTGGGCTCCCCCATTTGTTTCTCAACATTTTGAATACATTTGGTTCCAGTTTCCACTCGTGTGGGTCCATGAGATTTCTGCTTAGGTCATCTGCCATCTGGCAGGAATTGAGCCTGTAGGTGCACTTGGTAGCTCAAGGCTGTGTTCCACAGAGCCATGGCTAGTCTGCAGAGAGGGTATGAGTGGGTTCCTCCCTGCTTGTTTATGTACCACATAACAGTGGTGTTGTCAGTCTTTACCATTAATTGCCCTGGAAGGATGTGGTCCTTGAAGGCAGTCAGAGCACTCTGTATAGCTAACATTTCTTTCTGACTGATGTGCAGGTGCATTTGACTTGGGTTCCCATTTGCCCTGAATGCACTTCCCTGCCAAGTGAGCCCCCCATGCATAGTCTGATGCGTCTGTTGTTAGGGTTTGGACGGCAGGGGGTAGAGTGAATGGCAGTCCCTTGGCTTTGGTGATAGGCATCTGCCCACCAAAGGAACTCTATCTGTAGACAAGGAATGATAGGAATCATTGTTTCTAGATCCTGAGAATGTTGACACCATAGGCTTTTTAGATACCATTGTAGTTTCCTCATATGCAGTCTTGCATATGGAATTAGTAGAATGCAGGAGGCCATGAACCATAGGGCTTGCAGTATTTTCCTTGCAGACAGCTGGGTCTTTGTGGCCAGCAGTTTGAAGCAGGCTGTCAAATGAACTTGTTTTTCTGGCATGAGAAAAGCCATCTGGGAAACTGTGTTCCAAGCTTTCTCCCAGGAATACAATTTGTTGGCAGGGTACAAGATGTGATTTTTTTTCGTTTATGGTGTACCCCAGAGAAGTTAGCAATTTCGGTACAAACACCAAATGATTCAATAGTATGCCCTGGTTTTCTGCCTGAATTAGACAGTCGTCCAGGTATGGATATATTTGGATATTTCTTTACCTGCAAAATGCAATGACTGGAGCTAGACACTTTGTGAATACCCTGGGCGCAGTAGATAAGCCAAAAGGCAGTGCAGAGAACTGATAGTTCATGTAGCCTGCTTTGAAGCGTAGGTATCTTGTGCAGGATTCACTTATTGGGATGTGCAGGTAAGCTTCCTTTAAATCCAGTGTTGCCAACCAGGCATCTTTGCCTAGCATAGGAAGCAGCTGGTGAAGAGTTAGCATCTTGAATTTTGAAATCACCAAAAATGTGTTTAGGATAGAGAGGTCCAGTAAAAGATGCCAGGAGTTGTCTTTTCTGGGCAGCAGGAAAAGTCTTGAGTAGAAACCTTGTCCCCATTCCTCTTCTGGAACAGGGTGAGTAGCCCTGATGCTTAACAGGGTGATAATTTGCTTTTGAGCCTCTGCCCACTGATTTGGGGGTAGGTCTGGCCAACCATTGGGGTTGGTAAGGAGTGAAAGTGTAATCTATATCCTTGGGAAACTATATTTACAACCCATTTGTCCTGGGTAATGGAGTTCCCAATTTTTTGCCTGCTGGGCAATCTTTCCCCCTAAGGGAACAGTCAGTTGTGCAGGGCTTGGAAGAGTTAAAGTTAAGTCATTGAGACAGTTTACCATAGTGGGGAGTCTTACCACTCCCTGGTATGGAAGTGGGAGCCCCCCACTACTTACCATGTGAGTACCTTGGGACTGAATCCTGGGTGTTCTGCTGGTTCTGAGTTTGGACTGATAAGGCTTGGAAGAGGCAGGAAAGGACGAATTTTTAGAGGGCTAATGCCTACTAAATCTAGGAGGCTGCACTTGCAGGAAATCTTTAACAGTTTGCATAGATTTAGCTTTTTCCTCCATCTTTTTAAGTACTACTTCTGCTTTGTTGCCAAACAAGCGGTCTTGGCTTAAGGGAGCATCCAGCAATTTAGCTTTGACATGATCTGGCAAAGATTACTCCTTAAGCCAAGCATGCCTTCTAAGTACAGACGCAGTGACAGCAGCCCTGCAAGATGCCTCTAGTGAATCAAAACCACATTGCAAAGTATGTTTTCCAACTTGTTCAGTAGAATGCATTAAATCCTGTAAATCTTTATTTTCAGCACAGTTAGGAATCAATTCATTTTCTGTTTAAGCAATCCAATAATATATGAAACTGGCAGTTTAAGGCCCTAATGGCCAAGATTGCAGAAGTGTATACCTTCTTACCCCATCTATCCAGATCCCTGGAATCTCTATCAGAGGGGGAAGGATTTTTGGCAGTAGTAGCCTTAATGCCCTTGGGTCCCTGTGAAATGGTCTCAGGATCCGCAGTAGGATTTTTAAAAAGGAACTTGTGAGAGTCAGGAACCCTGTAATATCTATCAGGTTTTCTGGGAGCAGGAGGTAGAGAGTCAGGTGCCAAGCTAGATTCCAAAAAGGCATCATCAACAATGTCCAGTACAGGGGGGATAGCTAAAGGCCTGTGTTGGGGCAAAAGTAAGAAATCCCTAAGCATCTTTTTAGAGTCAGAGTAATCCTGGCTTTCCCAGCAAAAATGCTCCCTAAGAGTATGCAAGGTTTCACCAAAAGAGAAATCCTTTGGAGGGGAAGCAGAGGGAATAAGAGTCCTCTGCATCAGAATCCTCATAGGTACTTAAGGGTAAATCCTGGTCATCAGAGGAAACAGAAATTTCAGAATCCTGATCAGAAGAATCATAAGAAAACTCAGTCCTAGGTCTCTTAGAGGGGGAAGGTTGGCTTCCCCTGATTAAAGTAATAAGGTCTTCAGCCATTCTTATTATTTGTTTTTTAGGCATAGAGGTCTGACCATGCAGTCTGGGCATTGGTTTTCTAGGCATGGATCGAGTTTTAGGCCTTGAAGAAGATGGCATCAGTTTAGTATGCAAGTCTGTAGGTCTGAATACACCCTCAGAAGCCGGTGCCTGCACAGCGGCTCCGGACCCATCCAAGGTAGAGACATCCACGGGTTCCACAGTTGAAGCATCTCGCAGCATACTGGACTTCGAATGGGTCTCAGTAGAGGCCTGCGAATCTGAAGTAGCGGGCATCAGGAGCTGCAAAAGTGCCTCACTGAGTACTGGCGAACTGGCGACTAGCTTAGGAGAAGCATCATCGGCAGCTTTGGACCTATGCGGTCTGTCTCTGTCTTTATCTTTGTGTTTAATGTTTAGCAGTCGGGTGGCTTACCAAAGCCATATCTGGATAATTGAACCGGGTACCAAAATATTTAGAAGCGTAAATGAATAGACGACGAATAGTTCGTTGTTTAAATAAAGCACAAAACCGACAGCGAGGTACGTCGTGGTCAGGGCCTAGGCAAGGAATACAGTACGAATGAAAATCTTTATGAGTTATTTGCTTTCCACAAGAAATACAGTTATTGACTTTTACTGACATCGTTTTAGAGCAAGAAAAATTTCCCCAATGGGGTACTTAGCTTAGTTAGACTTCGGTTCTGAAACTCAAAAACGAAAATTTCAGGAGTCTGCTGACCGGCACTTGCGAACTGCTTCTGCTTCGGGCACCGCACGGCAAGAAAGACTGATGTAATGGCATCGGCAGCATGCTTTATACCACTGACTACCTGATGTTATGGAAGATGAGACAGCAACCGACGCAGGAACCAAGACTTTGTTAATCAGGCCGACTGAGGGCTACTGCAAGCAGTTCATCCAAATGTGATGACTGCAACAGTGAAACACGAAGAACATCCAGGTAACCAAAGAACGACTCAAGGCTTGGGTCACCTGTTGGAGCTGATAAGCATTCTAGGGAAAGGGTAGGTGCTTGTGGGCACACACTGAGCAGTATAATGCCTGGAATAAACCAAGGATCACATGGTTGTCAATAAGGAGGGAAGAAACAAACGATCATGTCACACAGAGCAGTGGGGTGCATCAGTCACATAGGGCCACTGCATACTCATTTCAACGCTGGCAAGCATGTCAGAGGTTAAGGAAGAAACCCCCAATTGTTCTTGCTTATGACGACAACAGTCCTTGTACACTCGATCCTTCTCAGGGAAAAAAAACGTGGAACGGGCTCTTGTGCAGGAAGGACAAAGGGCAGCCCAGACCACAGAGGCATAAGCTTGATGGCTACAAGGAGACCAGATCAAAAAAACAAGTTTACTGGGGCAGAGATTTAAAGTAGACTGCAGTCAGAATCTACTACACAGTTCTGAATAAACTAGTAACACAGCAGTACCAAACTGCTTGCAGCCTGAAGGTGGTAATTTTGAAGTGTTTTGCTAGAAAAAGACACTTTAGAGTTCCCAGACACGAAAGTAGATGGCAAGCTTCCCCTCACTAAAGCAGATTACAAGCTTTCCCATACAAAGTAGATCACAGACTTCCCCTAAATCTAAATAAAAATTAATTCTAAGCATACAGATCATATCTAATGCACAGTTTTCTTTTGGGCTCTGTCTACGGAAAACACTCAGGGAAAACAGGAGACTATTTTTGGGGAAGGAAACATTTAAACCTTGCAAGTACAGCCTGTAATTGCCCACATGGCAATACATTTTGACTTCTGTTCGTGTGAGACGTTAGTTGTTATGGTCAATTTCATTAAGACTGCACACCTAGTCATACCTACGCTACTGTAAGACTGCTCTAATTAAAAAAAACCCTGAAAGGGAATGTGCGTCAGAGGTCTTGGCAAGCTGCAGATTCAATTAGAAAAGGGTGAGATAATAAGAAGATTAGTATCCCTGCAACCATCCTTACTGCAAAACATCCGTGCAGTTAAGAAAGACCGATTTAAAATGAGCATTTAAATCGCACATTGCCATTTCATACTACATTTACCTACACAGTTTATCAATCTCTAATACAAGTATTTTGTTTTGCTACAGCACTTTCATGGCTGTATCCCATTAGTAAGAAACTCTCCACCACCACAAAGCAAAAAAATGACATGCACAAAGCAAAAAAATGAAGTGTCAGTCATATTAGCCTATTCATACATTTCAGTTTCATTGAAAGCTACAAGATCAGGAAACACAGGCTAAAAGAGACTGTAGTTCCTTTCCCTAAGAATTTAAAAATGTATTAGATGGCTACATAGGATAAGGCTAGACAGCACAGATGAACATTTTAAGCATTTGGGCCAAAACAGAACAGGACAGTGTTTACAGTATGTACTAACCATACAGATGCATTTGTGGTATATGAACGCTCCCAGTACACAAGAGAACAACGAAAAAAAGAAGTTATGTCTTACCATAACGTTCTGTCGGTGTTGTTGATCTTCATCTATTCTTGACTTCTGGGTTACGGTTCCGATCCTCCCATTATATAGCTCGTGTCAGACAAAAAAACTCTCAAGCTAATAGTCTATCCACAATGCCCCTCTCTACGTTATCTCGGATCGAGTTTGCAGACTTACAGAAACAATACAGTGAGACCTAACCCAAGTCAGAAGCCATGTCGAAGGTGTATCCTAACAGGGAATCCCAGGACAGCAAGTCACTCCACCAGGACTCTACAGAAGGGGGTAGGTGAGGTGAGACGCAAGAACAGAGAAGATAGACAACACATATGGAATGTTGTGGTAAGACATAACTTTTTTATCTGATGTTGTCAATCTTCATCTATTCTTGACTTGTGGGACAGAGTCCCAAGCTACCTTAGATCCTGGGTGGCCCTATGGAAGTACATTCCTCAGAACCATAGAACCAAAGGAGTCTCTCCCCCCTGAAGACCATACCCAATTTGCAATGAGTAATAAAGGTATGTGGGGAAGCCCATGTTGCAGCTGTGCAAATTTCTGACATGGAAGCTTTAGAATGAATAACAGCTGATGTCACCATAGATCTGGTGGAATGTGCCTTCACCGGCATAGGAAGCTTTAGATTCTTTTTAGTGTAAATAAAAGAAATACAATTTCTTAAGCATCTTGACAGAGTAACCTTAGAGATAGGTTTCCTCAAGGTTGCACCCGCAAATGAAACAAATAACGGTTCTGATTGTCTGAATTGCTTAGTTCTGTCCAGGTAGAAACATAACTGCCTTTGCACATCCAAAAGGTATAAACAGTACTCACCCTTATTAGACAAATTTGGGAAAAATACAGGCAAATCTATAGTTTGAACCGTAACCATCCTGAATTTTGACTGTTGGACAAATTTGTTTAGAATGCTGAGATCCAAAATTGGTTTCCAGTCCCCTGTCGTCTTTGGCACTAAAAAGAACCTTGAGTAAAATCCGGATCCTAACTGGTCTGGTGGGGCTTCATGGATTACTCTCTTTCTAGCAGCTTCTGCATTTCTAATGCCGCTGGTCCCTCTGACTGGGTGGAACATTGGGGAGTTCTGTACAGTTCCTTGGATAAAGGGTGAAGGGGATTAAAAAAACCTCTGGAAATAATCCTTAGCACCCAAGCATCAATAGCTATGCATTGCCAGGCTGTTGGGTGCAGGGAGAATCTTCGCCAGACTACCTCCAGAGGCAAGCAATCGGGCCTCCTTTCAGGAGCGGTGGTAGGGTTGGCCAGAGGAGGACTCCCTGAAACCCTGGTTCTATTGACCACTTCTGCCTCTGGGATGAGTCATCCATTGTAAGCCCCCCCCCCCTGCCCCTAAGTCTGTACTATGCGTGTCCTGGAAAGGCTTCTGGGACTTCTTGAACCACATTTTGCCACTCCTTTGATTCCTGGTGTAGGATCACTGAGGAGCGTAAAAACGTATGCCCACAGCAGACAGAGTGTTTCCATCTTTCTCACACCTGGACAGTTTTTCCTGAACTTTGGGGCCAAACAATGAGGATCCATCAAAGGGAGCATTGACGAAGGAAGACTTGAATGGTTCCGCAAACTCACAGAGGTGCATCCAAGTGTGTCATCAAATCACAACATCTGAACCTATTGACCTGGTCGCCCCTTCTGCTGCATGTGCAATGAGCCTCATGGACGAGTTTGAGATAGACTCCAGGGTAGCTAACTGGGAGATCACTTTTTCCTGAACCCCCACAGCTACTGTTCCCACCAGGATATCTGACAGCTCTTTGATCCAATCCCTCTGAAGCCTAGTGAAGTGTGTCAAGAAATTCAAAGACCTGATGGAGAAGGTAGACTATGCATAGACCCGATTTCCAAACCTGTCCATCCCCTTGAACTCTCAGGGGAATGTACAGAAGAACTTTCCTCTGCCAGTTCTTTTTTGGTAGCAGCCACTACCATTATGGTATCAACTGCTAAACCTTTTGCCCAGTGTAGATGATCCCTCAGGCATGGAAAGAATTTTATTAGGTCTCCGGGGGATAGGTTCTAGAGTCAGGAGCTTCCAGGCCTGCTGGGCGATCAATTTAATCAGATCATCAGCGGGCGGGGTCACTTACGAGCTCCAAAGGCCTGCAAGTGCACAGATTCCTCAGAAGAAGGTCTTTTGAAACATTCTGGAGATCCTAAAACAGAGGGATGATTGGAAGCCCAAAGGAGATGTCTTCCGAGGGTGACCAGAGTGAACCCTCCACCTCATCGAAATCAATGTCCTCTGTGATGGATTCTTTAGGAGAATCAAGGTGTTTCCTCTAACACAACGTCTTCCAAGGAAGCTCTTCAGTGGGAGCATCTGAGGAGGATTCGGAAGAGGGTAGACCTTTGGCAGGCAACTCTTGTGACCTTGGAGCTCGCTGTCCAGGGGTGGAGGTTAGTGGCAGCTCCAGTAAAGCAGGGGTCAAGGGGTGAGACTCTGGTAACACAGGAGCCACCTGAGATGAGGCAGTGGCCAAAGCTCTTTCCATAGCTTGAAATGCAAGTCCCCCTGAGGAGGAACAGAGACAGACAAACTCAGAACCGGGTCACAACCTGCCCCAAGAGACTCACGTGAAAAGCAGGAACAGAGGACAGGTCCTCTGTCAGTGCAGTCTGAAAAGGTATGGTCAGCTCAAAAGAAATAAACAGAGCAGACTCGAACCTCTCGGGCCTGATGGCAAAGACCTGGTCCTGAAAGCACAGGAGTCGTCAGAGCCATACCCAGTACCACAGACGAAAAACGTTGTCGGTGCCAAGATCATTGGAATCTGTGTGGTTGGAGTCAACTGGTCTAAAGCCTGTGAAGAGGTCAGAGGAGGAATATAAGGAGGGGTTACAGGAAAGAAACTCCTGTACCAGGGGGGAAAGGGAACTGAGAAGATGGGCGAAGATCCCTAGCTGTCAGAATCTGATCCACCAACCTCACTATATCAACTTCTGAAAGACTCTTGGTGGAGGGAATGGACAAGCCAGATGGGGACTCGGGGTCTCTCTAAAAATGGGAGTGGGGAGTTGCCCCAAAAAAGGGTCATTAGATGCAGAATAAGTAGTCTTGGGATGAACTGGAGAATCTGTCTTTGGCACAGTCTGCTGGGCTGTACGAGTTATCGGCACCATCATGGCAACAGTGGGAACTGGTGCCACTGTTGAAACGGTAACCAAACTAGTAGTACTTGGTGTTGTAGCCTGTGTGGAAGGAGTGGTTGGTGTTGATGGCGCCGGTAATGGTGTCAGTGCCGAAGAGTCAATCTTTTGTGAAAGTTTCAGAACCTTAGGATTTCAGTTCTGAAGAGGAACCTACAAAAGACTGCCTATGCTTTTGTGTCTGTGCCGAAGGAAATGTCGGCACCGAACGAGAAGTTTTAGTACCAGAGGCCACAGGAGACTGGTCAGCCTTGGTCAAAGCTTCTCTGAAAGGGGCTTTAAGAAGCGCTTTGAGGATGAGCTCATTTCTGCGCTCTACCAGGGCTCTATTACTGAAACCCTGGCAGATAGAGCATTCAATATTCAATATTCAAATGGGACCCACCCAAACGGTACATGCAGCATTCATGTCCATCAGAGTTTGGCATTTTCCTGCCACACTCTTTACACTGCTTAAAACCAGTTGTAATAGCTTTAGATTTATTGGCCATCACCGTAAAATACACTAAGAGGCAGAAAAGAAAAGAAGAAAGAAGCAAAAACCACTCGCACCACAAAGGAAAACACTACCAGCAATGGTAGAAAGATTGCCTAACAGTAAGATAGAGAGGGGGGAAGGGAAATACCAATGATGGTAGTTTAATACCAACGGTAATAAGAAAAGGGAAACATACTCACTGCTAGAAGGTAGACTAAAATATGAAAAATCTATATAACTATAAGGCAGAAAAGGCTAATCGGAGAAATTACAAGAACATTTTTTTTACTTCGCTATGAGAGAGGAGTCGGCTGATGTGTCTTGCTGCAAGAGGGGCAAACAAGATCTGAGGTAATATAGAGAGGGGCATTGCGGGTATACTGTTAGCTCGAGAGTTTTTTGGCTGATGCAAGCTACATAATTGCCGGATTAGTTCTGAGGATCGGAATCGTAACCCAGAAGTCAAGAATAGATGAAGACTGAAATCAGATCAAAAGTTATGCACTTCCCATACCATTAGACCTGGATATGCAGGTACAATCTCTTCAAACAAGGACTCAAGCCACAAGCCTTTAGTCAGCTCAGCATTTTAAATGTCAGCAGTTTGATATCCCAAAACTCGTTAACCATAAATTGCAGAACAGCGAGACTGAATGAGGAAAAACTGCAAACTTGTATATACAAAGCCCAAGAATGTACTTTCTCAGAGTATCCCCGTTTCTCTAAGGTACAAAAATCTTGGAATTAGTATTTAAGATAGAGTATGTGGGTGTTTGCCGCCCCCTTGCAAAAATAACTCTAAAGCGAGAGCAGCAATGTTTGACATTTCTGTTCCCCTTCAAGTTTCATACTTATGTTTTGTAATTCAAGGGATCATGGGTATGAGTCTGGAAATTACACTAGTGAACCATCTGAAACTTTCCTAGGCTATTAGCTCCTCCATGTTTTACTTAAAGTGCTCAGCCAACTAGCTTCCTCTGCACTTCTATACATTAAAACAAGTATTTCTCCAGACTGTCTGCTCTGAGACATGAAGAAGCAGGGTGGGTGTGTTGATGAGGATGGATCTGTACTCCACAGTTTACTGTCCTTTGGATGAGACGTTAAACTGAGGTCCCCCATCTGCTTAAACTGCTGGCAGCTCAGGTAGAAATAAAAGATCCCACAACACCCATCGGAGAGAGTAGAGGAAGTTTCCTGATGCCCTGGCTAAATCTCACCTAGTAATCTCCTGAAAAGAGGCAAGTAGCCTAGTGGGACTAACCCAGTAATAAAAAAGTCCCTTCCTTAGCAGTGGCACAATGCAGGTTACGAGACCTTGCAAATTCTTTTTTTAAATAAGGCTACTTCAATTTACTTTGGTCTGTCTTCTTGCCCAAAAGCTGTCTTTTCTCATCTCACAGCTAGGTGTCCATTATTCACCTTAACAATGAACATGGCTGGCAAATTTACTTTATTACCATTTGTTTAGTGAGGCTGTCCATCTGGACATAAACTGCCCCTTTTCCATGGGGACTGGGGAGAAACGCTCTGAATATAATTCAAGCACAAAAGGTATAAAAAGCAGATAAGAACAATTATGATTACTTTAAGCAATTTAGCATAATGAATGCAAACAAAGATGGCAAGAGAGTTTTAGGAAACAATAGTGCATATCAATAGATATTTTTTAGAACAAAGTATAATACACAAGTAGAACAATGACTCAAAATAAAGTGGATGGAAAGAAAGTCATTTGTGACATCATGCCTTTAAAAAGTGTAGCTTAAGGGAAAATATTTCATTGATGTGTTGGAACTGATAGTTATACAGCAGTGAGGAGCAACAACGTTAAAAGACAAGTTTGAGAGGAACACTGTGGAAATAGGTAGAGGTTTCAGCACCAAGTGGTTGGATCATGCAGTGGATGTGGTAGAGGCTGAAACTGAGGATTAGTAGATGAGCTGAATGTGGACAGTTGATTAAGATGAAGTAGGATTATTTTTGTGTGGAGTAGCTGTAAGGTGCTGATGAATGGTATGTGGCTGGGTGAAGGGAGATACAGAAAGAGTGGGATGTGGAAGAAAAGGAGAGAGAAAAATCAAGGGATGCTGAAGTGGAACAGGAGAGTGTAACAAGAGTTGAAAGTGGTAAGGATAGGAAAGGGGAAATTAAGTGGTTTAGGGAGAAAGATGATGGAGACACAAGCTACAGATATAATAGGACACTACAGCATCAATAGATAAGATGAGGAATAGCATAGCTTAAAATACACTGTGTGGCTGGACTGGAATGTTTGTCTAGTCAACAGTCCAGCAAGAGTATAGCCATGTGTTCGTCACATGCTGTTTTACTTGAGACTTGAAATATTTCATGTAAGGTATTTAAGGGCAAGGGAGACTGAGTTTGATATTAGAAATGTAGAAGGCATACAGAGTGATCATCAGAATTGCTTGATTTAGTTATTACAATTGTTTTTATTCACTGAGGAAAAAAAAACAACTGATGAGCAGTGTTGAAGGATGTAAGTCAGGGTAGGGCATTTTCAGGTTTGTGAATAAGGTTATGGGTGATAAAATTGAGTTCAAGTGAGGGAGTGGGATGGGTCTATCCAGCACAGATGCTTTAGTGCTACAGAATGGCAAGATCTGTAGGTCACATTAGCAGGAAATGTGGCTACTTTGCTGTAACTTAGCTCAAGGAGACTGGTCTGCGTTCCTTAAAGAATAATGAGAACGGGGGCTGCGCAAACGGCAGCTGGAAAGGTGAAGAGTGTCTTTTCTAGCAGTGTCTATTAGGTCTTATCATAGACACGGCCATTGTTTGGCGACTTTATTTCGTCTATTACATGGCAGCAAAATCTCAAGTTATCATCAATTACAGCTAGTCACTTAGTGTGGTTACTAATTCAATTTGTTTATGGAGGTTAGAGTGTAAAGGGATTTCTGGCTAGACAGCTTTGGGGTGAACAGAATTAACTTGGATTTTGGGGGTTTAGAAGTTGGGAATCCAGACAATGCTTCATTAAGAGGCGAGGGAAATCCTGGCTTAGTTGTTGCAGTGGCTCTAGCTTTTTAGCAGCATAGCTCAGAGTAGAATCATACACTTATTGGATGACTTTGCATGTTTGCTTGCTAAGCGGAGGTCATTCACAAAAAGGGGGCCTAGAACACAACCAAGGGGGACTCAATACTAGGGAAAGAAATGGGAGATGCTATTTTGCCATTTAACAGTCTGTTGTCTGCAGGACAGGTAGCTGTCAAACCAAGTGTCTGTGGGTGTATCTAGACCTTGAGAAGGCATACACACTAGGTACTGGACATTACAAGCATATGCAAAACAAGTTTCTGAACCTTTGTTTACAGCATTCATTTACAGGGCAGAAAATAAAGGCAGAAAATCATATTTTCAGTTCGTAGCAGATATTTGTAGATGCAACGTATAATTTAAATATCAGATCTCAGTTGTTCTAGACATTAAAAGGTCTTAAAGAGAAGCTCTGTTTTAATACTAAAATATTACCTTTTAATACAAGAGCCAGTATTCCTTTTCTGGCACTTTTACACCATGTGTGCTCATGGAAGTTCTTTTTTATTTTTATTTTGATACAGGTATTAACCAAAACTCCTCCAGAGCATACCTCATAACTCTTGCTCTGCAGTTTCGATATCTAATCTGTTTTCACAGTACTCTGCTCAAACATTTTCGGTCTAATATATCCATCTTGACATACAGGATATTTTTCGCTGCTCTGTTACCAAGGCATTAATTATACTTTAAAGTGGTATTATATCTCACCCTCTCCTCCTTGCACCTTCTGCTCTATGAAGATACACTGTGGGTCACTAATTGCCATTAGTATTTGAGGGAAGTTTACTTCCTTCCCCTCTGCATCATCCTATGACCCTCTACTCAGTGCCCCATGTACACTGCTTGGTCAACCACCAATCTCATATCCTCCAGGACGAGCAATAGGGCTGGGACCAATGCGGATCTTAATAGTGTCCCATCTATATGTCCCTCCATATCAGTTGGGGGAGGGGAGTTGCTTATGACATTTCCCTGTTACTTCTTCCCAGGTCCCAGTGGTAATGTCCAAAGGGTGGACATGCAATTGGGAGGTATGGTGCATCTCCCCACACCTGCAGCAGGTCAGTCTTATCTACCACCCTAAATGCCTTTTTCAGCCATGCCTAACTGCAAAACCCCCAGGACTCATGGAATTGCTCCCAGCCAGGGATGGAATGTCCATCCATCCCTTCCTCAAAATGCTGTTAGTATACTTCAACTTCAGTTTGCTACCTTGGACTTGAAATATTATAATTTCTGACAAAATTACATAATTTTGGTCCCCCCACACAGGACCACGCAAAAAATCTGCACTTCAGAACAAATTCCCTCTTGGCAGTAGTTATAAATATTAAATCAAGTTACTGCCCTCATTTTACACCATAGTTTTCCTTACTGCATTGTTTTGCAGTCATTTTGTGGGTTAATGTTACAGCTTCAACTAGACAATCTGGCCACCTTACTGACTGTTCTCTCTTACCCTCTCCATCAAACACTGATAGTTTATGCTGCTTTATTTAGTTACTAGGTAGGTGGGCTGGTCACAACCTGGGGTCAATACGCAGTAGTACATATATACTATAAAATATAGAATAAATAGAAAAAAATATGAGTAATTAGGAACAAGCAAATCGGAACATAGAAAAGTCTCAAAACTAGTATACTTGTGTTTAGTGTTGCAATGCCAGAAAATGAAATGTGGTCAACTTGAAAAGCTATCTGTTGGGTAGCTATGGGACAATGTTACTGTATTATCCATGAAGTTTCATTTTTGTACTTTAAGCATCAGCTTATGATTAACAGTTTCAAAAGCCATAGTCCACTGAGAACAGGTCATCAAGTCTGTTTAATACACCATGCCCCATTTCTGTAGCACTCACATGACACAAATGGTGCATGTGTCAAGCATGCACAGCAAAAACCCTTCAGCGATTGCCTGCATCGTGATCATACGCTTATCTGCCTGCATCGTAATCATACGCTTATCTGCCTGCACCGTGATCATACGCTTATCTGCCTGCACCGTGAACATACGCTTATCTGCCTGCATCGTGATCATACACTTATCTGCACTCACTTAACTAGGAACAAATGGGCAAAGCTGGGCAGTTAATTAGCCAACAAGTCAGCAAGCACATGGAGCCTTAAGTGACCCGAAAAAAATTCAGTGGTATTTTTTCTATTGTTTTACAGTTAGACACTCAGTTATGCCAATGACACAACAAAACAATCAGTTTATCTGGCCATTGCTGTGTACACTGAGTCAGTCTCAGCAGATCTTGTTCTTTTCTGCTGTTAGTTATAAATGAAAGAGCTGGGCAATTTGTTTCGAGTGAAACAAAGAGCAATTAGTATCTACTTCAAATAGGCTAGTTGCACTGCATTGCAATGTTTTAAGAAGTTTAAAAAAGAAAAAGCTGGAGCCAACTACCATGAAAACTGGTTGTGTGAGTCAGCCAGTAGCAAAAGGGCTTGGGAAAGAAGCTGAACACATGACAGTTAACTAAAGGGGCAACTTATATGAACTACAAATAATCCCAAAGAAAAGACTAATGTAGTATCCATAAGATAAGACAATTGTCCCAACTGTCTGCAGGGTTATCAAGTGTAAACTAGACAAAAAGCAGATAAATCACCTTCAGGTAAAATTCAAAGTTTTATTCAAATGATTGAGTGCTTTCGCCCAGTTACACCACAGGACTAATTCAGAATAAAAAAAAACACCCTAGCTAATGCATTTAAACAGTACAACAGTCATCTGACCACAAATAAAACTACAAATACATTTATCTAATCGAGCTAACTAAAGAAAGAATATAGATTAAAAGGCTGACTATATAAAAAGAATATACGAGAATGAAAATATTAAAACTAAACAAAAAATGTTGAGATTGTAAACTGAATACTTGAATACTTGTTGAACCATAATTCAACAAAACAGGGGTTCCCAAAGTGTGCGCCGCAGTGCCCTGGGGAGCCGCGGCCTCCTCACAGGGGTGCCACGAACTAATAAGCTTAGCTGCAAAATAAACCGCCAACAGTTTACGGTTTATTTTGCAGCTAAGCTTATTAGTTCGCGGCAAACTAGTCTAGATCTACACTGCAGCTTTTTAGCAGAACTAGCATAAAGTATAACAGAGGTCCCCAACCGCAGGGCCACGGACCAGTACTGGGTAATGGAGCACTTGAACCGGGCCGTCAGGTAAGTGAATGCCAATATGAGTGTGTGTGTGTATCTGTCTGCATGTGTGAGTGAATGCATGCATGAAAGCAAAAGAGTCGGTGTGTGTGAGAGAGATCGGGAGAGTGAGAGCGATGTGTGAATGAATGCAGGCATGAATGAGGAAGTGGCTGTGTGTTTGTATGTGTGAGATTGGGAAAGTGAGAGCAATGTGCGAATGAATGCAGGTATGAATGAGGAAGTGACTGTGTGTGTATGTTTGAGATCGGAAGAGTGAGGGGGATGTATGAATGAATGCGTGAGTGAGTGTGTGGCATGTGGGTGTGAGATCGGGAGAGAGAGCGCGATGTATGAATGAACGAGTAATTGGTTGTGGCGTGTGGATGTGACAGACAGTGAGAGCGATGTATGAGTGAATGCAGGTATGAATGAGGAAGTGACTGACTGTGTGAGAGACTGGAAAAGAGTGAGAGCGATGTGTGTGAGTGAATGCAGGTATGAATGAGGAAGTGACTATGACTGTGTGAGAGACTGGAAAGAGGAATGCAGGTATGAATGAGGAAGTGACTATGACTGTGAGAGAGACTGGAAAAGAGTGAGAGCGATGTGTGTGAGTGAATGCAGGTATGAATGAGGAAGTGACTATGACTGTGTGAGAGACTGGAAAAGAGTGAGAGCGATGTGTGTGAGTGAATGCAGGAATGAATGAGGAAGTGACTATGACTGTGTGTGAGATCGGAAAAGAGTGAGAGAGATGTGTCTGAGTGAATGGGTGCATGAATGCAAAAGGGACTGTGTGTGTGTGTGTGTGTGTGTGTGTGTGTGTGTGTGTGTGTGTGTGTGTGTGTGTGTGTGTGTGTGTCACGGGGGGAGAGAGAGTGAAGAGTGACAGTGATCCCTGGCAGCAGCAATGAGATCTGTGCAAGTCTGGACCGTACCACTGGACACATACCGCTCACCCTCTTAGATTAAGAAATTTGGACAAAGCCAAAAATAGTGGGGGTGCAAAGGCACAAAATAGGGACACAAGTACTGCGCTCACAAACTTAGAAAGTTGCTAGAAATGCAGGTTTTGCATTAGCATGAATTTTCTGAATGGGTATGAAGTATGAAACTCAACTGTCTGCCATTATTTTCTGACTTCATCCCCAATGATCTGCCAGTGATTTTCCAGAAAACAACAATTTTATGAGAAAAAGACCAAAAATATGAGGCAAAAATCTGGACAATCTGCAAAAATCTATACAGTCGAGAGGTATGCTGGACAGAGCCAAATAATAGGGACAGATTTTAAGTATTGCTCTTATAAAGTTAAAGTTAATAAGGTTGCCATTAGGTTTGCTTACCTCTCAACCATAGCAGGTCATTAGGTTTGCTTACCTCTCAACCATAGCAGGTCAGTGTTATGCTGTTAAGCAGAATGTACACTTTTTTTTTGGTAATTGTCTTTTTATTGTACTTTTGAGCTTTTCTCCCCAAGTCTCCTAGTCCAGTCAGGCAGCCTCGTTAAACAAATGTCAAATAAATAAATGAATGAAATATGCACTTTATGCATGCCGCGGGGGGGGCTTGGGAAAAGCTGGATTCAGCAAGGGAGCCGAGAATCAAAAAAGTTTGGAAATCACTGCAATAAAGTATAAAAAGTATTAATATGCATACAAAAAAACAGTATCCTGTAAAAGAACATAAAATAATTTTATAACTTAGCAACTCTTAGCTTTAAAACGGGGATTACAGATAAATATTCATTAAGCCCAGGTGGAACAGAGGCATTGGTCTTCAACAGCCACACAAGTTCCCTATATTCTTATCTATTTTCCCAGGGACCTCTTCATAAATCCTGTGGGACTGTTTACAAAATACCAGGCTTAAATTGGTGAAATTAGAACAGTTCTGTGAATGTTTATACAAAACATTGTTAGAAATAGTTTTTAAAATATCGTAACAATGGTCGAATAATCACAAAGGAAATTTTTGCAAAAAAATCATCTTTCCAATATCAAACTAAGAAAACAAACTTTTCTGAAATGAAGTGCAGAACAATTCAGTAAAAAAAAAAAACGATAGGAACAATAAAAAAATCACCAAAATGATGCTCTGTTGGTGAAGTGGGATAAAGCTTTAATCATGACACAGACGACCCATGTTTAATTATTTATTCAAATAACTGCTGGGACTAGTGTTAGGAGGATGGCCATGCCCATCCTTTGAGAGAGGAAAGTGACTTAAGTCACAAGGTGCCACGATGCCCAATTATAGAACATGTAGGCAGCGCATCTAGCCACGTTGTGGCAGTACTCAATAAGGTTACAAGAAGTATGCTCTCAAATATAAGGTGTCTGGGCCTCCACAATAACATGAACTGTACACCCTCCTACAAACCCAGGGTTAGGGTTCAGGCCATAAACAGAAAACTTTTAATGACTACTTGTATATGGTTCCTGTGTCTGACTCTCACCAAAGATTTATTTATTTATTTATTTAACATTTGTTGACCGGGAAAGTCCGACTAGGTTCCACAGAGCCTGTTTTCAGCGGAGGCCCGGGGAGAAATGCTCCAGAAGCATGTCTTTGGAATGTGGGTGGAAACCGGAGTACCCGGAGGAAACCCACACGAACACAGGGAGAACATGCAAACTCCACACAGAAGGTACCCCAGCCGAGAATCGAACCAGAGAACCTCTTGCTGTGAGGCGACAACGTTAACCGCTGCACCACTGTGCAGCCAAGAGGAATGAATGAATGAATGAATGAATGAATGAATGAATGAATGGGCAAAAACATGAAAACAGGAGAGATGACAGCCAAAGGAAAGCAAACCTATGGGAAAAAAATTACAAAATTAATGTTATTGGAAGTTATTAAAAATAGGAACCTAGAAGTTCCATATTCAAGGCAATGCTGCCCTTCCACCAAAGTAGGAACCTGCATAGCAGCAGTGCATACTTCTAAACTTCTGAGAATTAAAAATCGTATAGCACTGGACTTTAAAAATCACAGCAGAGCATCAGAAAGAGGAGCACTTTTTGTTTTCAACACAAAAGGTCATTAGGTAACAGACTGCATGCAGTGACTACTGTAATAAAAAATGTCTGTACAGGCTTGGTTTATTTTATAACATATGTAGTCTTAAACACCTTTAGAAAGCTCTAACTTTTTTAAAAGTTTTATAGAAAGCACTAACTTTATGAAGAAAATCATAAATCTATAAGAAGCAAGGCCAAATCTAACAGCAAAAATTGCAGCATTGTACCTAAATCATAGCAGTTGACAGCTATGCGTCTGTTCCAACCAATTAAACCGATCCCAAGCTTTAGAGGACACAAGGTGGGGCAGAACCAGGAAAAAGAAGGAACTTAAGAAGACCTTAAACCCCTTTCTCATTCATACCGTTTGAAGGCTAAAAAGACATCTTTCTAGGGTCTTTCAACAGCATTACAAGGCAGGCAAATGATGATACAGTATGCAGTGCTGGTGAACGCATCACAGTTATAGTACCGTGCTGGTGAACGCATCACGGTTATAGTACCGTGCTGGTGAACGCATCACGGTTATAGTACCGTGCTGGTGAACGCATCACAGTTATAGTACCGTGCTGGTGAATGCATCACCGTTATAGTACCGTGCTGGTGAACGCATCACAGTTATAGTACCGTGCTGGTGAACGCATCACAGTTATAGTACCGTGCTGGTGAACGCATCACAGTTATAGCACCGTGCTGGTGAACGCATCACAGTTATAGCACCGTGCTGGTGAACGCATCACAGTTATAGCACCGTGCTGGTGAACACATCACAGTTATAACACCATGCTGGTGAACGCATCACGGTTATAGTACCGTGGTGCATATGCACCACAGTTACAGTACCGTGCCAGTGAATCCACCACAGTTATGGTTCAGACAATAAAACAGGATTAACATTTATCCATCTGTTCTAAGCCTTGCTAATGCTGGAACACATGTAAAGTGACACCAAAGAAAATTCATCTGCAAACCACAATGAAAACGCACGACAAAGCTAGAAAAATCACAAAATCATGTGGCATACACCGGGGGTGGGGTGGGAGAATAGGGTAACAACGTCTTAATGAAATTCACTTCAACACCAAGTGACTGCAGTACAGAACTAGAGACTATACATTGTCAATGTAAACAGGCCACAATTTCACTGGTTTAGTTTGCAGTAACACATGATCTAGGCAAGAAAAATTTATTTTTCTCTCTATGACACACTTAAAGAACTGATTCCTTGATAAAATCAAGGTATTGTAGCTCTGTGCCGAGATCTGCAACATTCCATGAAGTGTCAAGGTAAGCTATGTCACCTGGTAGGCTGTATGAACAATTACTCCTTCCAGAGCAAACAACAGAGGTAGTAAGGTTACTGTCTCTGCCCATTATAAATTATAAGTACCAGAGTGTTTAAGGTTTCTGATTTACTTCCACAATGCCCTACCCTCACTGTTAATTTCTATTCTGTATTTCTATTCCCCATGTTCTTTTTCTTTTGCTTGTATTGCAATTACTTAAGACTACCTGAAGTTGTACATTCGCTCATGAAATGTGAACAAACTACAGATGGGGTACCCCAGCTGTAGTACATACATTATAAACATGACATGGAATTTTCAGAAAATACATTTTGCTCAATTACTTTTCCATATACAAGTACACAAACAGGAAATAAAGATTCCACTCAAGTCTACAAATGTCTTTCTTGGTTTTGCAGTAAACAGTTCTTATCTGAAAGGTGTAAAACACAACATTACTTCTGTAACACATAGTAAAAGCTTAACTCAGTTCACAGCTTCTACCCAGTGAAGCCAAATTGCAGTCAACAGCCCTACCATCACCTTATGTCGGCTCATATTCTACTATGAAGGTCCAGCCTCGAGACTTGAATCCCATGCTGCATCAGCCTACGCAACTGACTAGCACAATGCTTACTGCAGTATCAAGTAAACATTATACCTACTGTGGCTTTCCACAGCATTCTTGGAACATCATATTGTTCTTCAGAGGTCTGGCACAGCAAAAAGTATAACACTACCACCGAGACTTGTAATTTTGATAATATTCATGTCCTACCAACAATGCACTAGTATGTTACAGTGTGTGCTCAGATGAGCTTTAACACCAGTTTCAGTAAGTTGTTTTAAGACTTGAACACATATCACCACAGTTATCAAGGTATTATTTCCACCATTGACCAGTAAAGAAACGAAAGGAGACCTCTCAACAGGACAAAAATCAACATGCATCTCAGGCCAGAACCCAAAACATGACTAAGACTTCTTTATCTTGTACCATGAACTCAAAGGCAGGCTGCAGCTGAAGGTTCTCACCTTGGTACGCCTTGTTGTTGTCTGGAGTAGAGCAGCAGCCACAGTAGGAAATGGTCACAGAACAGGAAACAGACAGAAAAACAGAAGAGCCGCAGCAGCAAAGTCCAGAGGAGGAGATAAAACAACGTTAGTAAGCGGAGCATAACTGCACTATTCGTGCAAATTATTTGCCATGTACTGAAGCCTACATAATACCTGTACACATGCAGCATAGCTGGCCAGAAGCACAATGCAAACCCACAGCGACTCACTGTAAAAGTACCAGTTAGCTGAATCATCTCAGAGCAATGCATAATAGTTATCCGAATCTCTCCAAAGCATACCTCTCAACCTCTTCACTCAAGAAATGTGGGCAAAGCTAAAAATTATGGAGCCAAATCAAGGACATTTATTTAAGCATTTCTCTCAGTTAAAAAGGTAATAGAAAAAAACAGTTTTGCATCAACAAGCATTTTTAGAGCAAGTATGAACCTATAATGTCTGGCATTACTGGCAAACCTCAGTTATTTACCAGAAAACATTGACAAGGTAAAATATGAGCAAAAGGGAAATTTTGCAAAATACCAGACAATTGAGAGTTATGCTTCAAAGCAAGGCAGCCATCCCCCACAAGCAATGCACTATAAAAATAAAACATTCACTGCTTAATTAGTAATGATGCTTTACAACCACAACTAGAAACCTAAAAACATTCAATGTCTTGTCACTGATCAAATACAAAAACTACTCACCGTAACTTCAGTTGATCTTTAACATGCTCTGCAATTTAGTGTTAAATCTGGGTAACGGATGTGTAGTGATAACACTCTGTGGGAATCAAACTTTCACCTGTGGCTAATATCCTGGCAAGCCAACACACTTCCACGAAATTATGAAAATGTTCCTTGCAAATTACATTTTGTCTTGGCAATACCCCCAAATTACTCAGCACCTTTTCTTCCAAATGGCTGAAATACTCCTTTCATGAATATTCCAAACCATCTTGCTAATCAGTAACAACCTTTTGTGCCATGGTGTCAAGTCCAACAGAATGTATTGGCTGTTAATGGTGAAGATCTGATCTAAACTGAAAATCAGAAATCCTAGCAAGTAACTTTTATTCACCAAAAGTCATATCACTAAGAAGATGCAGAAAGGCAACTAAGCTCCAAAAAATATTACTTGGAGATTCAAAAAAAAAAGGGGTACCATGCGCTCAGGTGTGCAGGTACTCAACGTTGTGACTACATTCTTCAACAGTCACACTAAGAAGAGAACTGGTGAATGGGTGATGCCATAAAATCTGATGCAGAAAAGGACTAATTTACTTTTTTAGTACTTACTATCAACATAAGAGTGCTTAAGCCATCACTGAAGACATGAAAAATAGTTGTGCAAAATCTTACCATGACCATAGATGTCCTTCTTTTCTATGTTGCAGTATTTCTTACATATGGGTTGTATTCCACCCAAACGACTAGACATCTAGCCTGTATACAAGAGCATAGAGCCACTGTCTGTACGTGGGATGTTGCACGTAGTCATAGACGTCATCAGTCATAAAAGGGACGTCCATACATACCATGTTCAGAATAAGAAAGCCCCATCAGGACCCCCCCCCCCCCCAGGGTGCCTAGTTGGATCATCCTAGGAAAGAGCAAGCTATAGGGGGAAGGCAGGAGGGACAGAATACTGCAACAAAGAAGAGAAGGACATCTATGATCATGGTAAGATTTTACATAACTTTTCTATGTCCTTCTATTCAATGTTGCAGTATTCTTTATATATGTGAGAGTGCCAGAGCTGAAAAGGGAACCCAAGGAGGAGGACAGAGAAGGTGAAACTAAGAAGCAGTATTTTTCAAGAATCCATGCAGAATTGCCCTAGCAAATCTGACTCTGGATCTGGAAACACTGTCCAATTTGTAATGTTTCGTGAAGGTGTGAACAGATGACCGGGCGGCTGCTTCCAAGATGGAATGGGCATCTACGCCCTTGAAGAAAGCCCCTGAGAATGCAAATGACCTAGTGGAATGTGCCTTGATGGATGCCAATAAGGACTTTACATGGAATGCATAGCAAAACACAACAGACTAAGAAATCCATGTAGATACAGTTTGTTTGGACACAGGCAAGCCCAGAGCCCCAGGATGAAATGACACAAAATGTAGATCAGACTTCCTGATAGACTTTTGTTTTGTTAATGTAAAATCTGAATTGTATGTGCACATCTAAGGTGTGTAAAATCCTCTCACTAGGCGATCGAGGTTGACACGCCCCTGCCTTGGTCCAGTAATCAAGGAGCCTCAATGCTCACCACTGGCAACAGTGGGGAATGTACACGGGGAGGATGACAAGTACAAACAGTAAAATGCAATTTTCCTTAAGAGCACACAGAGATCAGTCAGTCTGGGGCTTGTTTAGCCCTCTTTCTCCTGATCCCCAATAAGCCCCCCCCCACTGGCACAGCTATAGGGTTGAGAGCTCAGCTGAGTGGCCAAATCAAGATCTCCAGTACCCTCACTGTCAAACCAGTGCTTTGTATCCCTGCTCAATCAGCTGACATACACACACTTTGAGATTTGATTTACTTACACACACACACACACACACACACACACACACACACACACACTTGGGAAAGGGTGGTAGTGGTTTACTAGTTATGCCCCATTCTGCCCAGACTATAAGGTAGTTTTCACTGCCACCAGACAACTCTTATCAGCTACTTTAAGGCCCTTAGTACAGGGTGTCCAACCCTACTGTGTAATGGTACTATTAAACCAAATGGTAGCCAGACCAAGAACAAGGCTATTTAGGAGTGTCCTGTACAGTGTCACCAAACAGAAAAGCAAGTACTTTAAGAAACTGAATATCTCTACACAGACCAGCCACAATTAAAAGGTTTAAATAACAGAACAAGACGAAAATCACAGGAAATATTTAAAAATGCAGGGCAGTCTCCAATAAAGAAAACATCTGAGCTATACTTTACTATATTCCTATCTGAATCTAAAAGTTACCATGCCTTAGAAACGTACAGCAAGGGAAGTGCAGAAGGTGATGAGTGGCTATTGTTGTCAGGTCAAAAGACAGACACAAAATGCACAGTCTGTCTCTCAGAGAGTTCTTAAATTAATATCAAATATTACTGCTGTGTTAGCTTGGATGACATCCCTTTTTTCAACTGACTTCAGTTCCCAAGCTAAACTGCCTTTGTCAGAAACTAACAGAATTCTAGCATCTCTCTGTGAAAAATACATATCTCGCAGATGTTTGCAGATCCTGGAAATCGTAAAACAATAAAACACTTCTACACCTTAAACTTGGTAATTACTTATCTTTCAAGACAATACAAAAAACTTCTAGCTGTAGACATTGTGCCTGCTACTGCACTGAACCTGAGAAATAATATCTCTTTTATTATGTAGTTATGAAAAATTTAATTTCAATTATTTTCTCTGAAATTTTTTAAGTTAACCTCCTGTGTTCCAGTTTCCATTAAACATATGCATCTAAACAGTCACAATACTGCAGGTACATTACTGTGGTTACATTTTAGCTCAGTACTTAACACACACTTCTGTATAAATCATATCAATATTCACAAATGGCACAGAATTATTTACAAAATTCCAGATAGCTGGTCTGGCAGTATTTCCATTTGTCACACTTCTCAAACCCCCCCCCCCCCCGAAACCTCAAGCTAGTTTTTCAAGTGACCCTTAAGAAACGTTGCTTGAGAGGGTTGGGCCTATCTGGGAATACCTTACCCCATTCCCCGTCTTGAGAACCCATCTGCATTGGCATTGCTAACCCCACTGTGGTGCTGCACTGTCATATCACATGCTTACATCCCTAGGCTCCACCTTAGTAACTCGGCATTTTGCTGACTGGCTCGATGTAGCTATGTTAAGGGATTGTGGTCTGTAGCTACAGTTAATTTACTACCATAAAGAAAAGGCTGAAGTTTCTGCAGTGCCCACAGTATGGTTAGACATCCATTTTCTACAGCTGCAAAACATTCGTCCCTGGGTTGGAGCCTATGACTGAGATTTGCCACTGGGTGCTCTCCTTCTGAGGAGACCTAGCTGAGCACAGCCCCCACTCCATGTTTGAAGCATCTACCTGCACAACAAATTATTTGTTGTAATCTGGTCTGGCTAACACAGGGGGTCCTCCCAAAGCTCCTTTAAGCTTCTGGAATGCCTACTCACATGCCAGGGTCCACACTACCTTATCTGGCTTGTTTTTCCTTGTCAGGTCTATGAGGGGAGCGGCTATGGTACTATAATTGGAAACAAACTTTCTGCAGTATCCTGCTGTCCCCTAAGAATGCCCTCACCTGCTTTTTGGTAATAGCTGCAGGCCATGCCTGAATGGCTTCCACTTTAGCAGGTTCTGGCCTGATCTTACCACTCCACACTGTAGGAGACCTCTACCATACCCACCTGACACTTACTGGGCTTAATGCTCAACCCTGCTCTTTGTAGTCTGCCCAGCACCTCCCTGACACACTGAAGGTGCTCTTACCAAGAACGGTTGAGATGGCAATATAGTCTAGGTAAGCAAGGGCAAAATCTCCTGCTAGGATATGCTCTACCAACTTCTGGAAAGTCACTGGGGCATTTTTTTATTCCAAAGGGCATCTTAGTGAACTCATACAAGCCAAAAGGAGTCACAAAGGGTGACCTCTCTCTACCGCAGGGAATCAAGGGCACCTGCCAGTAACTCTTGGTAAGATCAATATTAGCAAGATACTTGGCCCCACCCAGCTGTTCTAGGGCTTCATCTGTCATAGGCATGGGGTATGCATCTGACTCTGACCAATTTCCTATAGTCCACACAGAACCTGGTGCTGCCATCCTTCTTTGGTACAAGCATCCCTGAGGAGGCCCAGAGACTTGCTGGACTCCTGGATTACCTCCAGTTCCAACATTTCCTGCATCTCCTCCCTCACTGTCTGTTCGACTCTCTCAGGCACCCTATAAGGGGACTGCTTAATAGGCCTTTGAGATCCTGTATCAACATGTTGGTGCACCGGGTGGGTACACCCTGGTTTCCCAGTGAACATGTGTCCAAACTCCTGCAACACTACTTGGATTTCTCAAACCTGGGTAGGAGATAGCTGCTGAGACACTGCTACCCCTTCCATTGTGGTGTCAGTCCGAGCCTCAATGAGGAGATCAGTCACCAGATCCCCCTCAGCCTCCTCCTGCCACCCACTGCAAATACTCAGCACAAGCGTCTCCCTATCATGGTAATGTTTCATTATGTTAACGTGGTACAATTTATGCCCCTGCCTCCTGCCTAGCAGTTCTACCATGTAGTTAACATCACTCTCACCCTCTAGCTGTCCCTCAGGCATCCACTCTCTTTATAGTAACCCTTTGTCCGAGTATACAGATTCCCCTTCCCTTCAAAATCAGGTGCCTCACTAGCTACCTCGCTCAGCCCTTGTAATGTAGGGTCTGAGAAAGTACAGTTCTGTACACTTACCATAAATGTAGATGCTCGAGTGCATTCACTGTTGCAGTCATTACATTTGGGGTTATCTGCTTGCAGTAGCCTTCAGTCGGCCTGATTAACAAAGTCTTGGGTCCTGTGTTAGTTGCTGTCCCTTCTTCTATGACATCAGGTTGTCAGGGGTAAAAAACATTCAGCCGACGCTATTACATCAGTTTTTCTTGCCCCACATGTCAGGTGCCCCCTTAATGGGAAACAATTAAATCTATAATAAAAGGATATACCTCTAACAAAAAAGCAAATACACCAAAAAGCTTTTTGAGCATAGTAAGCGAGAGAAAGGGGGTGGGAGGGTAACCAGGACTGCAAAAGTGAATACACTCTAACATCTACATTTATGGTAAGTGTACACAACTGTACTATGTTCTTCGTGTTTCACTGTTGCAGTCATTACATTTGGGTAGATTCCCAAAGCTAAGGTTGGGAAGAGGAATTTAAATAGAATTTAGGACCAGCTATAAGGCCCTGCAAGACTGCAGTGGCAAAACCAGCTCTGGATTTAGGGAAAATTGGCAAATGATAATGCTTGGTGAAAGTATGTACAGAACTCCAGGTAGCAACCTCTAGGATGTCCCTTGTAGGGACGCTCCTGAGAAAGGCTGTAGAGGTAGATGCAGCCCTGGTTGAATGGGGTCCGATGCCCTGTGGGATAGGTTTTCCATGGTGCTTATAGCAGAAATGAATGCAGTGGCTTATCCACTTTGAAATGGTTTGCTTTGAAATAGCTTTCCCCTCTGTCCCTGCAGCAAATGCCACCAGCAGTTGTTCAGATTTCCTTTGAGGTTTAGTCCTGTCCAAGTAGAATCCAACGAAAACAGTCCTTGAACCAAATAAGGAATCTGATACAAAAACCAGAGAATACAAGAAAAAAAAAATGATCTGGTTCCACACAGCAGTGAAAATCAATATGCCCTTTATTGTAGTAAGGTAAGTGCTTTCTCGGAGTAACATCCGCTTCATCAGACCCACTGTTCTGTGTGTTAGGAAAGAAGGTCAGCAAATGAATGGACTGATTAAGAGCCACACTGGATACCACCTTGGGCATGAAGGAGGGATTGGTTCTGAGGGACACCCTGTCCACATGAAAGATGATGAAAGGCTCCACTGCCATAAGGGCCTGTAATTCAGATACCCTTCTTGCAGAAGTGATTGCTAAAAGGAAAGTGTTTTCCAGGAAAGGAATTTTAAATCTGCAGTAGCAGCTGGCTCGAAAGGAGGAAGAATGAGTTTCTCCAAGACAAAGTTAAGGTCCCAGGCTGGAGTAGGAGCTCTCCTGAGTAGCCTTAAATATTTGGCCCCTCTGAGGTACTGCCTGAGCAGTGGGTGAGAGAAGAGGAGAGGTTCTGTGCTATAATGAGCTGAAATGGCTGAGGCATGAATTTTGATGGAGGAAAAGGACAAGCCCTTATGAAGCATCTCATTCAAATATTGTAGAATCTGAGGTAAATTGGGCACTGCTACGCTCATCCCTTGAGATTGGTTCCAGGTACAAAATCTTTTCCATTTTGCAGTATAAGATTTTCTAGTACTAGGCCTCCTAGCCTCTAAAATGATATCTATCACTGACTTATTGAGGGGTGGTAAAGGAGAGATTAGGTAATTAGCCAGGCTGTTAGGTTCAGGGTTTGCAGCTGAGGGTGCAGAATCTGGTTCTCCTGCTCAGACAACAGGGAAGGAGTCTGAGGCAGGTGCCATGGGGCCGAGCGTGACACACTGCGCAGGAGGGGATACCAGTGTTGGCGTGGCCAGTCTGGTGCATTTAAAATTATCCTTGGCTTGTCCTGTTTGATCTTTAGTAGAACCTTGGAGAGCAGAGGCAGAGGAGGAAAGGCATAAACTGTTTTTCCAGCTGAAGGATAAATCATCCACTTTCCAAGCTAGTTTGTGGTGAATCCTTGTGCAAAATGTGTCCAATTGATGGTTCTGGGGGGAGGCAAATAGGTCTATATCTGGGCTCCCCATTTGCTTGTCAACATGTTGAAAATCCTTCATTCCAGTTTCCACTCGTGTGGGTCCTTGAGGTTTCTGCTTAGTCCATCTGCCAGTGTATTTAGTTTTCCTGGCAGGAATTGAGCTTGTAGATTCACTTGGTAGCTCAAGGCTGTGTTCCACAATGCCATGGCTAGTCTGCAGAGGGGGTAAGAGTGTGTACCCCCCTGCTTGTTTATGTAGAACATGGCCGTGGTATTGTCCGTCTTTACCATCAGTTGTCCTGGAAGAATGTGGTCCTTGAAGGCTGTCAGAGCATTCTGTACAGCTAACATTTCCTTTTGATTTATGTGTAGGTGCATTTGACTTTGGTTCCATTTGCCCTGAATGCACTTCCCTGCCAGGTGAGCCCCCCATGCATAGTCTGATGCCAGGTGAGCCCCCGATGCATAGTCTGATGCGTCTGTTAAGGTTTGGGCGGCAGGGGATAGTGTGAATGGTAGTCCTCTGTTCTGGTGGCAGGCCTCTGTCCACCAAAGGAACTCTAGGAGTAGGCAAGGTATGACAGGAATCATTGCTTCTAGATCCTGTGAATGTAGACACCACAGGCTTTTGAGATACCACTGCAGTTTCCTCATATGCACCCCTTGCATATGGAATTAGAAGAATGCAGAAGGCCATGAACCCCAAGGCTTGCAGTATTTGCCTTGCCGATAACTGGGTTTTTGTGGCCACTTGTTTGAAGTAGGTTGTCAAAAGAATCTGTTTCTCTGGCGTGAGGAAAGCCATCTGGGAAGTTGTACCAAGCTTGCTCCCAGGAATATAATTTGTTGACAGGGTACCAGGTGTAATTTCTTTTCGTTTATGGTGTACCCCAGACAAGTAGGTACCCTTTGAACAAAGGCCAGATGATTCAAAAGTATGTCCTGGTTTTATGCCTGAATTAGACAATCGTCCAGGTATGGGTATATTTGGATATTTCTTTGTCTGCAAAATGCAATGACTGGAGCTAGGCACTTTGTGAATAGCCTGGGTGCAGTAGATAAACCAAAGGGCAGTGCAGAGAACTGATAGTGCATGTAGCCAGCTTTGAAGTGTAGGTATCTTCTGCAAGACTCCCTGATAGGGACGTGCAAGTATGCTTCTTTTAAGTCTAGTGTTGCCAACCATGCATCTTTGCCTAGCATAGGAAGCAGCTGGTGAAGAGTTAGCATCTTGAATTTTGGAATCACCAGAAAGGTATTTAGAGTAGAAAGGTCCAGGATAGGACACCATGTATTGCCTTTTCTGGGTACCCGAAAAAGTCTTGAATAGAAACCTTGTCCCTTTTCCTCTTCTGGTACCAACTGAATAGCCCCCATGCTTAAGAGAGAGAGTACTTGATTTTGGGCCTCTGCCCACTGATTTGGGGGTAGATCTGGCCACCCGCTTGGTGCTGGTAAGGTGTGGAAGTGAAATCTTTATCCTTGGGACATTATATTTAAAGCCCATTTGTCCTGGGTAATGAGTTCTCAGTTTTTGGCCTGCAGACCAATCTTTCCGCCTAAAGGAGCATTCAGTTGAGAAGTGCTCGGAAGTTTTAAAAGCAAGTCATTGAGGTAGTTTTCCATGGGGGGGGGAATTGGGTGCGGAAACCCCCCACTGCTTAGTCTTGTGTGTACCCTGGGACTGAAACCTGGGGTTTCTGCTGTGTCTGGGTTTGGCTTGAGAAGACCTGGAAGGAGCTGGAAAGGACCAATTCTTAGAGGGCCATTGCCTACTAAATCTAGGAGGCTGAACTTGTAAGAAATCTTTAACAGTTTGCATAGATTTAGCTTTATATTCCATGTTTTTAAGAACTTCCTCAGCCTTGTTGCCAAACAGCCGGTCCTGATTTAAGGGAGCATCCAACAATTTAGCTTTAACATGATCAGGCAAAGATTGCTTCTTAAGCCAAGCATGCCTTCTGAGTACAGACCCAGTAACAGCAGCCCTGCAAGAGGCCTCTGATGAATCAAACCCACATTGCAAAGTATGTTTTCCAACCTGTTTAGCAGAGCGCATTAAATCCTGTAATTCTTTATTTTTCGCAGAGTCAGGAATCAACATCATTTTCTGTTTACCCAATCCAATAACATGTTGCTGATACTTTAACATATGAAACTGGCAGTTTAAAACTCTATTGGCCAAGGCTGCCGAAGTGTAAACCTTCTTACCCCATCTATCCAGCACCCTGGAGTCTCTTACCAGAAGGGGTAGTATTTTTAGCAGTAGAAGCCTTAATGCCCTCGGGTCCCTGTGAAATAGTCTCTGGATCCACAATAGGATTTTTAAAAAGGAACTTGTGTGAATCAGGAACCCTGTGATAGCTATCAGGTTTTCTGGGAGCAGGAGGAAAAGAATCAGGGGACAAACTAGACTCTGAAAAAGCATCATCAACAATGTCTAGTACAGGAGGAATAGCTAAAGGCCTATGCTGAGGCAGGAGTAAGAAATCCCTAAGCCTCTTTTTTGAATCAGAAAAATCCTGGCTTTCCCAGTGGAAATGGTCCCTTAGAGTATGTACGGTTTCACCAAATGAAAAATCTTCTGGAGGGGGAGCAGAGGGAATAGAGTCCTCTGCATCAGAATCCTCATAAGTACATAAGGGCAAATCCAGATCATCAGAAGAATCACAAAAATCAGAATCCTGGTCAGAAGATTCATAAACAACTTCAGTCCTAGGTCTCTTAGAAGGGAGAGGTTGGCTTCCCCTGATTAGAGTTACAAGATCTTCAGCCATTCTAATCATTTGTTTTTTAGGCATAGAGGCATGAGCATGCGGCCTGGGCGTCGTTTTTTTAGGCATGGTTTGAGATTTAGGCCTAAATGAAGAAGGAGGCGTCGGTTTAATATGCAAGTCAGTAGGCCTGAATACACCCTCAGAAGCCGGGGCCTGCACAGTGGCTCCGGACCCATCCAAGGTAGAGACATCCGCAGGTTCCATAGTTGAAGCATCTCCTGGCATACTGGACTCCGAATGGGTCTCAGTAGAGGCCTGCAAATCAGAAATAGCGGGTATCAGGGGCTGCGAAAGCGCCTGACTGAGTACCGGTGAACTGGCGACTGGCTTAGGAGAAGCTTTGTCGGCAGTTTTGGACCTCAGCGGCCTGTCTCTGTCTTTATCTTTGCATTTTTTCAGAATCCCGGTAGTTGGGACAGCTAACCGACGACACTTCTGGATAATTAAACCGAGAACCGAAATATTTAGAGGCGAAAATATACAGACGACGGATAGTGCGCTGATTAAATAAAGCACAAAACCGATAGCAAAGTACAATGTGGTCAGGGCCTAGGCAAGGAATACAGTACAAGTGAAAATCTTTATGAGGTATTTGCTTTCCACAAGTAATGCAATTATTAACTTTTACTGAGATCAGTAAGGAGCAAGAAAATGTTTCCCCTTGGTCTTGGACGTGTTCCTGGACTAGTGGCTTCCCCTGCTACTGGTGGACTCTCTTGGGGCAGTCTGGGCTACCCACTATGGGTTCCCTTAGGCCCATGAGCAGCACTGGGTGCCCCTTTCCTGTGCAGCGATACCGTACTTGCTAGGTATACATCTCCCTTCTTCCCCAACTCATCTGCAGTAATGCATTGTCTATCCAGATTCTCATGTCCTCAGGCAAAGTGCTAAGGGCTTGTTCCCTCACCAAAAGGTCTGTCAGCCCTTCAAAAGTGGTGGCCCGACATCCACTCACTGACCTAGGAAAATAAGTGCTTAGTTCAGCAATGTATTCACACACACTTTCATCTGCCTTGCGTCTACGCTCACAAAACCTTTCCTATAAACTTCAGGTGTTAACTTAAAGCACTCTAAAAGACAGTTTCTTACACTATTATAATTTAAGCAATTAGTATCAGATAATTTAGAAATAGTAGTTACAGCTTTACCATGAAGTAAGGGGGTCAGGAACCATACCCAGAGACCTTGGTCAACATTATACTGTTTACATACCCTTTCAAACATATGAATGAAATTATCAAAACTATCCCCCCTCTGCAAACTGTGGAAGAAATTTGCTGACCTTTTTTGCTTCTGGGGTTTGGTTACTCCCTTCCACATTTCCTCCATGACCCTGGCAAAGAGTCAGCATCTCCTTTTCATGTTGCCTGTGCCTCTCAGTCTCCTCAGTTTCCAGACATTGTAGTTTCTCTGTTGCTTCTATTTCCAAGATCGTGTCTCTAACTCCAGATGGATTTTTAAGTCTTCTGTGGCAAGGTTGATCTGTCCATTTTCTCCAAGGCCAGCCTGGTTGTCCTCCTGATTGCTGGTTTGTGATGCAGCTGTGCCCAACACTACAATGATTTCTGTCTTAGTCAGGTTGGCATGCACCAGTCCTTTAGCCTGGCACATCTCACCCAACTGGCTCCTTGTCAGCTTGCCATACTCATCTGCTGACATGCTTGCCTGCTCTGCCTGACATACTAAGCTGACAAAAAAATAAATAAAACAATTGTGATATGAAACTCTATGTTCACTGTGTGGCGGATTGAGAGTACAAACACCTTCCTTAGTGACAACTGTTTACAGGATACAGGAATTCAATATCCATACCACTGAATTCTAATATGTAGATCACCACTACAAGCCATTAATATGTGATGTGGATATCCCACCACTGCCAACCAATTAGTATGCAATACCCCTGTCCTGGCCCGGTAATCAAGGAGCCTCAATGCTCACCACTGGCAACAGTGGATAACGTACACACAGTAAAGTGCAATTTCCCTTAAGAGCACAAAAATACCAAAGTCAGTCTGGGGCTGGTTTCTCCCTCTTTCTCCAGATACCCAATAAGACTCCCCCACTGGCACAGATGTAGGGTTGAGATCTCAGTTGAGTGGCCAAACCAAGACCTCCAGCACCCTTCTCTGTCCAGTCAGTGCTTCATGTCCCTGCCCAAGTAGCTGACACACACACTTTGAGATTTGATTTACACACAAACACACACCTGGGAAAGGCTGGCACAGGTTTACTAGGTATGCCCCCTTCTGCCCAGACTATAAGGTAGTTTTCACTGCCACCAGGCCACCAGCCAACTCTTATCAGCTACTTTAAGGCCCTTAGCAAAGGGTGTCCAATCCTACTGTGTAATGTTACTATTAATCCAAATGGTAGTCTGACCAAGTCAAGGCTATTTAGGAGTGGCCTGTACAGTGTCACCAAATACATAACCAAGTATTCTAAGAGGTTAAATAGCTCTAAACAGACCAGTCACAATTAAACGGTTTAAATATATTTAACAACAAATAATAAAAGAACAAGACAATACTCAGTAAGTAATAAGTTACACCAGAGTTCAAAATCACAGGAAATATTTAAAATATTGCAGGACAGTGTCAAATAAAACATCTGAAAGAGTTACCATGCCCTAGAAACTTAATTACAGCAAGGCAAGTGCAGAAGGTGATGAGTGCACGTTGTTGTCAAGTCAAAAGACAAATACAAAATGGACAGTCTCTCTCTCTCTCTCTCTCAGAGAGTTCTTAAATTAATATCAAATATTATTGCTGGGTTAGCTTGGATGACATCACTTTTTGACACCTGACTTCAGTTTCCAAGCTAATTTTAACATCTCCCTGTGAAAAATACATCTCTCTCAGATGTTTGTGGATCTTGGAAGTCATAAAATAAAACACTTCAACATCTTAAACCTAGTAACTACTTCTCTTTCAAGACAATACAAAAAACCTCTAGCTCTAGACATCTCCCTTATTAAATGGTTATGAAACAAATTTCAATTTCTTTCTCTGATTTTGTTTTTTAAGTTAACCTCCTGTGTTCCATTTTCCATTAAACATATACATCTAAACAGTCACAATAGTGCAGGTACATTCCTGTTCTATTCCAACAGGGCATGCTGTGGTTACATTTTAGCTCAGTACTTTACACACATTTATTTATTTAATTGCAGTTTGTTTACCAGGGTGGTCCATTGGGCCATGAGGAGCCTGTTTTCAATGGAGTCCTGGGGAGAAAAAAAACCTCCAGGAATACAATTAGTAAATAATAGTACTACAAAATAACAATTGTAAATTTTTTAGATACAGACAAAAGTACAGTTTTGTACCTACCATAAATGTAGATGTTCGAGTGTTCACCCTGCTGCAGTCATCACACTTGGGTTATCCTGTAGTCAGGCGGTCCCGCAGTCGGCCGGAATTCCAAAGTCTTGGTCCGGCGTCGGTTGCTGTTGCTTCTTCCCTGACGTCAGTGCGCCAGGGGTATAAATAATGCAGCCGACGCCATTTTCTTCAGTTTTTCTTGCCCCAGATGTCAGGTGCCCCCAAAAAGGTGGTCAGAAATTAGTACCAAACTAAGAAATTTTTGTACAAACACAAAATCACTCCAGCTATAAGCAAATACATCAGGAAGGTATTGTAGAGATTTAGCCAGTTAGATCAGAGGGGACGGAGGGAGGGTATCCTGGACTGCAGCAGGGTGAACACTCGAACATCTACATTTATGGCAGGTACAAAACTGTACTATGTTCATCGTGTTACCCTGCTGCAGTCATCACACTTGGGTAGAATCCCAAAGCGAAGGATGGGTGGAGGAGTCATAGAGGGTTAGAGGAGGCTAGAAGGCCCTGCAGAACTGCAGTGGTGAAGCCAGCCCTAGTCTTAGAGTAAAGAGGTAAGTGATAGTGTTTGGTAAAGGTGTGTACTGAACTCCAAGTTGCAGCTTCCAAAATCTCCTTGGTTGGAACCCCCCTGAGGAAGGCTGTAGATGTAGCTGTTGCCCTGGTAGAATGGGGCCTAATGGTAGCAGGAACTGGTTTTCCATGATGGGTATAGCAAAAATGAATGCAATGTCCTATCCATTTGGAAATGGTTTGTTTTGATATAGCATTCCCTTGTGAAGCTGTAGCATAGGGTACAAAGAGCTGGTCAGATTTTCTGAAAGCCTTAGTTTTATCCAAATAGTAACAAAGTTGCCTGTGAATGTCCAAGGAATGCAGGAGTCTTTCTCCTTTGTTTTGTAGATTTGGGAAGAAGGTGGGTAAGTGGATGGTTTGATTTAAAGCCACACTGGAAACCACCTTAGGCATGAAGGAAGGATTAGTTCGCAGAGAAACTCTGTCTTGATGGAAAATGAGGAAGGGTTCCACTGCCATTAGTGCCTGCAGCTCTGAGACTCTTCTAGCTGAAGTTATTGCTAGCAGCAGGGCAGTCTTCCATGATAGGAACTGTAGATCTGCAGAGAAAGCTGATTCAAAGGGAGGTAGCGTGAGTTTTTCCAGAACAAAGTTGAGTTCCCATGTTGGTGTAGGTGCTCTCCGGGGGGGGGGGGGGGGGCTAATGTTTTTTGCCCCTCTGAGGAACTGCCTTAGAAGTGGATGAGAAAATAAGGGTGGATTCGTGTTGTAGTGGGCTGAAATAGCCAATGCATGGATTTTAATGGAAGAAAAAGACAGTCCTTTGTGCAACATCTCAGTTAAATACTGTAGCATGTGAGGCATGTGAGGCTGAATTGTGTCTTGGTCTTTAGTTTGGTTCCAGGCACAAAACCTTTTCCATTTGTCCGAATAAGCCTTCCTGGTGCTGGGCCTCCTAGCTTCCAGAATAACATCCATAACTGCTTGGGAAAGAGGAGCTGGCTGGATGCTTAGTTAATTTGCCATGCAGCCAGATTCAAGGTTTTGAGCTGGCTGTGAAGAATCTGATTGTTTTGCTGTGTGAGCAAATGGGTAATTTGTGGTAAAATCCAAGGTGGGCCCTGGGCCATATTCCTCAATAGCGGGTACCAGTGCTGGTGTGGCCAGTCTGGGGCTATGAGTATCAGTCATGGTCTTTCCTTCCTGACTTTTAGAAGCACCCTTGTGAGGAAAGGCAATGGAGGGAAGGCATATACTGTCAGGTTTTTCCAGCTGAATGAGAGTGCGTCCACTTTCCAAGCTTGATGGTGAACTGTCCTTGTACAAAATTTTGTTAGTTGATAGTTTTGAGGGCTGACAAACAGGTCTATGTCTGGAAGGCCCCATTTTTGAGTTATCATTGCAAATACTTGTGGATCCAGTTTCCACTTGTGGGGATTCATGATGTTTCTGCTGAGGTCGTCTGCCAATGTGTTCTTCTTTCCTGGCAGGAACTGAGCTTGTAACTGAACTTGGTAAGAAAGAGCTGTGTTCCACAAGGTCATTGCTTGCCTGCATAGAGGGTACGAGTGTGTACCCCCTTGTTTGTTTATGTACCACATTACTGTGGTGTTGTCCGTCCTTATTGTAAGTTGTCCTGGATGTAATAGATTCTTGAAGGCTGTCAGAGCATTCTGTACAGCTAGCATCTCTTTTTGATTGATGTGCAGATTCCTTTGATCTGCAGTCCATACGCCTTGAACGCACTGTCCTGCCATGTGTGCCCCCCAGGCATAGTCCGAAGTATCTGTTGTCATAGTTTGCCTGGCTGGGGGCAAGGTGAAAGGCTGACCCTTGTTGAGGTGACATGCCTGTGACCACCATAGAAACTCCTGTTGTAGGCAGGGAATGAGAGCTATCATTGTGTCCAAGCTGTGGCTGTGTTGAGACCATACGCTTTTTAGGTACCACTGTAATTTCCTAATATGCAGCTTTGCAAATGGTATTAGTAGTATACAAGATGCCATGAAGCCCAAGGCCTGCAGAATTTTTCTTGAAGGTAGTTGAGTCTTTGCTGCCATTGTTTTGAAATATTGAGTCAGTTGTATTTGTTTGTCTGGCGTCAGATAAGCCTTCTGGGCCGTTATATTCAAGCTGGCACCCAGGAATGTCATATTTTGTGAGGGTACTAGTTTTGATTTCTTTTCGTTTACTGTGTACCCCAGGCAACTTAGAAGATGTTTTACAAAAGCCAGATGTTGTAAGAGGATGTCCTTGCTTTCTGCTTGGATGAGGCAGTCGTCCAGGTATGGGTATATTTGAATTCCTCTTTGTCTGCAGTATGCAATTACGGGTGCCAGGCATTTTGTGAAGACCCTGGGCGCAGTAGATAAGCCAAAGGGCAGTGCAGAGAATTGGTAATGGATTGAACCTGCAAAGAAACGGAGGTATCTTCTGCAATTTTGTTTGATAGGGACATGCAGGTATGCCTCCTTGAGGTCCAACGTAACTAGCCATGCTTCCTTGCCCAACATGGGAAGTAGCTGCTGTAGTGTTAACATCTTGAATTTGGATACTTGTAAGAAGGCGTTTAGAAATGAAAGGTCCAGAGTTGGTCTCCAGGCATTGTCCTTCCTGGGAACTAGAAAGAGTCTTGAGTAAAATCCTTGGCCTTGCTCTCGAGTAGGTACCAGTTGAATGGCTCATGTCCATGAGAGCTGTAATTTGTTTTTGTGCCTCTGCCCATTGATTTTGTGGCAGGTTTGGCATTCCTCTTCATTGGCAAGGTGTGAAAATGGAATCTGTATCCTCGTGAAATTATGTCTAGGACCCATTTGTCCTTTGTGACAATGTGCTAGTTGTCCGAAAAAAGTGCGAGCTTTCCTCCAAAGGGGGCTGCCAAGAGATTGTTGCTTGGCCAGATGAGTTTGTTCCTTTAACCAAGCATGCCTACGTATAACAGACCCAGTGACAGCTGCTCTGCAGGAAGCCTCTAAAGAATCAAACCCACATTGTAAAGTATGTTTGCCCACCTGTTCAGTTGCGTGCAACAGATCATGCATTTCTTTCAATTCAGACAGTTGAGGGAGTGTGCTCATTCTTTGTTTTAACTGAGATATAAGAAATTGCTGATACTTTAACATGTGAAATTGCCAATTTAGTTCCCTCAAAGATAAAGTGGCTGAGGTGTAAACCTTTTTCCCCCACATGTCTAGTGCTCTGGAGTCCCTTTCAGAGGGTACAGGATTTTTTGCCAGAGAAGCCTTAGCCCCTTTGGGGCCCTGGGAGATGGTCTCTGGATCAGCAACAGGGCTTTTATAAAGAAATTTGTGGGAATCAGGCACTCTATAGTATCTGTCAGGTTTGGCCGGAGCAGGAGGCAGAGTGTCTGGGTTCAAACTGGATTCTAAGTAAACATCATCCACAATGTCTAAAACTGGGGGGATGGCAAGTGGTCTGTGTTGGGGGAGTAAAAGAAACTCTGAGCCTTTTCTTTGAGTCAGAGTAGTCCTAACCTTCCAAGTGAAAGTGTTCCCTCATAGTGTGTAAAGTTTCCCCAAAGGAGTAGACTTCAGGAGGAGAAGCTGAGGGAATGGAATCCTCAGCATCAGAATCTTCATAAGGGGAGAAGGAGTACTCCTGGTCCTCTGAGGAGCCTGAGGAAATGGACACTTGTTCAGAGGATGCATAATCTTCCTCTTGTCTAGGCCTTTTGTCAGGAGGGGGTTGGGAACCCCTGATTAAAGAAATCAAATCTTCAGCCATTTTGAGCATCTGTTTCTTAGGCCTGGGGCCTTGAACAGGGGACTGAAGTGCAGTCTTTTTAGGTTTAATAGGAGTCTTCGTCTTAGGGTACGTTTTAATGGTGAGCGTCATCGGTCTGAAGATGCCTTCAGAAACAGACGGAGTTAATGCAGCACCGATATCTTTTTCAGCAGTGTCGTCGGTAGGGGCCGTACAAAATGGCTGCGTTGGCCTGGTACTTTTCGCCAAAAGTTCCGAAGCGGTCTTGAGTTCCAGATCTGTGGTAGTCAGGGGCTGTGTCGGAGCCTCACTGAAGACCGGAGACCGTACCAGCCGAGGCCTCGGAGTCTGGCTTGGGTCTAGGCTGCCTGTTCTTATCCTTGCGTTTTTTGTGCACGCCGGTAGTCAGTTGCTCCGACAGCATGGTGTAGTTAAATTTTCTACTGAAGTAGTGTTGTGCGAAATCAAAGCGTCTTCTTATAGTATGCTTATTAAACCTAGCACAAAAACGACAGCTGGTGATGTCGTGGTCTGGGCCTAGGCAAGGTATGCAGTAAGAATGAAAATCCTTATGAGGTATTTGCTTCCCACAAGAAATACAATTGTTAACTTTTTCTGACATCTGTCTGAGGCAAGAAAAGTTTCCCCAATGGGGTACTTAGCTTTATTGAAGACTTCGGTCTGAAATTCGAGTTCGAAAATCTCAGGAGTCAGCCGACCGGCACTTGCGAACTGCTTCTGCTTCGGGCACCGCGCGGCAAGAAAGACTGAAGAAAATGGCGTTGGATGCGTTATTTATACCCCTGGCGCACTGACGTCAGGAAGAAGTGACAGTAACCGACGCCAGACCAAGACTTTGGAATTCCGGCCGACTGCGAGACCGCCTGACGACAGGATAACCAGTGTGTGATGACTGCAGCAGGGTAACACGATGAACATCTACAAAATAACTGTAAATTTCTAAGACACAAAAGGCTAATGAGAATTCAGAAATAAAATATCAGTTTTAACAATAATTAAATAAATTGGCATTTGCTGTAACAAAAGCAAATGCATAAAGACCCCATTAAACAATTTAAGGAGGAAGAGAGAGTGTCAGTTGCTGAGGAGGCAGTTAGCAGATATGCTTGAAATAGGAAGAAATTATAGTTAGGGATGTTATGTAGGATAAGAGCAGGAGCATTCCCATTGTGACGTTAGGTGCGAGTGGGGAGGAGAGTTAAAGATAGAGAGACTGTTAGTGATACAGACAAGAAGTGGGAGAGAGTTCCAGTGGCATGCTAGGCAGAAGGAAAGAAGATGTTTGCCAGATGGTTGGGTAGGTTTATGTAGTTCTATTAGATTTTGTAGGTTGGATCATAGGCATCTGTTAGAGGGATTATAGATAAGTTTGTGTGCTTGGATGAGTTGCATATAGGCAAGATAATTGGGCAGTTCAAGCCAATTAATTTAGTGTAGGGAGGTGCAGTGATGGGTATTGGATCTCTGGCCAGTTGCAAATTTTGAAATTTTATAGTAATAGGAGGAGAGTTTTGATTTGAGGGAGGATTGCAGATTGGCAAGGATAGAGCCCCATACAGGAGGGAAGACATGAGGTATACATTAGCAAGAATGAGCCTGAAGAGATGAAATGGTAATGGCAATAAAGCATACCTGTTTTTTTTTTATGTTTGCCTGTAGATGGTTATCAACCTTTAGTTGGTCATCAATTAAGATACCTAAAAGTTTGGCAGTGGAGACAGTTTCAAGAGAAGTGTTATTTTTGCTGGTTTCAAGAGAAGTGTTATTTTTGCTGGTAATAGAGAAAGAGTGTCTGTCTAGGGTAATACTTTTACAGGGGGAAAATAACATTAGCTTAGTCTTAGAAGCATTTAGTGCTAGATGGAGCGGAGAATGCATCCTGGGTTAGTTTCATTAGTGTAGAAATGGAGGAAGCAGAGCCGATTATTCTCAAGTCATCTGCGTACTGGATGAGGTTAGTGTTAGGGATGGCCTGGTAGAAGTCATTAATGAAAATATTAAATAGAAGGGGTCCAAGAACTGAGCCTTGGGGTACACCTGTGAGTGTGTATTGGAAAGGTGAAATAGCTTTTTTCCACTTAACTGCTTGTTGCCTATTTGATAGGTAACTGGTAAACCAGTTAATAGAGGAGTGGGATAGATTTAGTTTAAAGAGTTTAGTAAGAAGGAGGTTATGAGAGATGGTGTTGAAGGCCTTAGAGAGGTCTAGGAGGGTGGAAACGATGAGACCAGAGTCACGGGCCTTGTTTACAGTTTCTAGGAAGGAGAGGAGAGCTGTGGTGGTGCTATGGCCAGGACGGAATCCATGCTGAGTGGGAGTAAGAAGGTTATTATTTCTAAGATAGGGTAGGAGTTGTAGGTGGAAACATTTTGAGAAGTTTAGAAATTGGGGATAGGATAGCGATGGGACAGAAGTTGGAGATGTCATTATTGTCGCCTTTATGGAGTGGGATAATACAGGCCTTTTTCCAGAGCTGGGGAACATGGCATTCAGAAATAGATTGGTTTATTAGGATGCAGATAGGGTAAGCAATGGCTTCTGCAGCTATCTTTAGCAAGTAGGAGGGTATTTCATCAGGGACATTACAGCAAGGTTTTAATTTCTGAAGATTTTTTTTTTTTACAGTAGAGACGGGAATAGGATTAGTGGAGAAGGGAGGAAGTTGGGAGCTAGTGGAGCTGAAGGAGAAGGGGTTATGTAGAGGTTGTTCAGGGGAAGGTAGGTTACTGGTAAAGGATGATGTTAGTTTAGAAATGGAATCAATAAAGAATTGAGTTAAATTGGGTAGCTAGATCTGAATCAGAGGCATTTGGGTCAGGGCAAGGGTTTTCTTTCTTCACTTCTGTATAAAATCAATATTCACAAATGACAGAATTATTTACAAATTTTCAGATAACTGGGTTGGCAGTATTTCCCTTTGTCACAGAGCTGAAGGGAAGAAGGTAGACAGTTGGATGGATTGATTAAGTAACAATCCTTTCACCACTCTCGGCATGAAGGAAAGGTTAGTTCTCAATGATACCCTGTCCTTGTGGAAGATAAGAAAAGGAGGTGAAGCCATTAATGCCTGAATATCACAGACCCTTCTGACAGAGGTTAAGGCTACCAAAAGCACTGTTTTCCATGTGCAAAACTTTAGGGAAGCAGAAGCTGCTGATTCAGAAGGGGCCTGGGTAAGTTTTTCCAGTAAATAATTGACATCCCAGGGAGGAAGAACTGGTTCTCTGCAGGGTCTTAAGTGTAGGACACCCTTTAGAAAAAGCTTAACTTCTACCCTGGAAGCTAGAGGAGGGGTCAAAGGCAAGCAGGCAGACAAGACAGAACAATGGACCTTAACTGAGAAGTAAGAAAGGCCACCTTTCAGTAACTCACAGGTAGAAAAGCACTAGTTGAATGTCCATCCCAAAAGGATCCACTTTCCTTTTTTGGCACCAAATGGAAAATCTTCTCTACTTGGAAATAAGATTTTCTAGTAGTGTGTTTCCTGGCCTCCTGCAAAACCCATAGCATGTCCTTAGAGAATAGGTGCCTGAAAGGGATCTAAAGTTGATCACCCACACAGTCAGCTGTAGAGTTGGCAAATGTGGGTGGATCAATGATCCCTTGTCCTGAGTGAGAAGGTCTAGCTAGTGAGGTAACTTGTAGTGATGACCCCCGGCTAACTGCAGAAGAGGGAACCAGTGCTATCTTGGCCAAAAGGGAGTCATTAACAAGATTTTTGGTTTGTCCTGTAGAATTTTCAACAGGACTTTCTGAATTAAGGGGAAGGGGGAATGCACAGAGGAACTCCCCTTCCATGAGAATGAGAGGGCATCCACCTTCCACACTTAATGAGGGACCCTGGTACAGAAGCAAGGAAGTTGCCTTTTCATAGAGGGGGCAAACTGGTCCAGTTCAGGAGTACCCAACCAGTGAACTAGGTCCATGAACACACATCCCTGTGGAGCATCCACTTGTGAGACTGTGTCATGAACCTGTTTAATGCATCTGCCACAGAGTTCTGAGCTGAAGGAAGGTACACACCATGCAGAGTTACCCTGTATAAGGCAGCCAATTCCCAAAACTTGATGGTCAAATGACAGAGGAGATAAGATATTGTGCCCCCCTGCTTGTTTATGTACCAAAGGACTGCGGTATTGTCTGTGAGGATCTGTAGTGATCCTGGCAAGAACAGAGTGAAATATGCCTGTAAAGCTAAAAGTAAAGCTCTAATTTCCCCGATGTTGATCTGTTCCTTTCTTTGAGAATGGCACCAAAGGCCGTGAACTTTCCTGGATGCAAAGGTTGCACCCCACCCCAAGTCTGAGACGTTTGTGAAGAGTTGCTGAGCTAGTTGAGGAACCTGTACAGGAAGGCCAGGATTCTGCTTGAGTTGCTGCATCCACCAACCTAACTCCCCTTTCAAGCAGAGAAGAAGGGAAATCATGACATCTAAAGGATGAGCATGTTGGGATCAAACTGTCATGAAAAAACCACTGGAACCTTTTCATGTGTAGCTTTGCAAAGGGCAGCATGGGAATAGTGGAGGCCATAAACCCCCAGCAGTCTCAAACTCCCTGGCTGTGATGGAAGAAGAGGCAGAAGAGCCTCCACGAATACCCTGAGATACGTTGCTTTCTCCACAGGGAGAAAAAACATTGAATCTGTGTGAAACCTGCAACCCAGGAATATAAGATCCTGAGATGGTGCGGGACATACCTTTTTGAGATTTACTGTGTAACCCAGTGCCTGCAGAAAGGAAATGGCTAAGTCCAAATGTTGATTTAAGGTGTCTGGGCTGCTGGCCAGAAACAGCAGCTCATCTAAATATGGGTAAGCTTCTAACTACCACGGGAAGAGTATTGTGCAGGGAAGCAGTGGACCCTCGCATTTGTAATGACCTGTAAGTATCAGACTCTATGCAGTTTACACAGGGAAACAAATGGGTCGACTGTCTCTCATATTGGCTACAGAGCATCTGAGGGAATACCGTTGTAAGCATGAGTCACTAAAGGTCGCAGGCAACAATCCTACAGCACACACTGGCTGCAGCTGCATATAGATGATGTGCAAGAAGAATATTTGGGTTTCGCTTGCATAAACAGGAAGCATGACAATCATTGTTTTGTGTTAGGTCTCCTCTTTGAGGGTACGGTGATAATAAAAACTCAGTATGTCACACAGGTCTGTAGGGACAGTTATGTAATGCTGTACAATAAAAAAAATAAACCTACCAACCTCTGACATATACTGTTGGTGTTCATCACCACTGAGCTGTCTTAAGTTTGTAACTGAAGGTTTCTTGAGATGCCCAAAATCAAGTGTGTTGGGGGGAGGCCAGGCCCAAGGATCAAAATCAGGGTCATGAATTATTTGAACAATAACATATATAGGGCTCTAAGGCTTGGAATTCTTAACTTGCTGTAATCCTCCTCAATGTAACAACTTGCACGACAGAGACAGGGCAAAGCATATGTGGCCAAATCAAGGACATTCTCCAAAACATATAAAAACAAATAGTTGTTCCATTTCTGCTTTTTGTAAGAAAAGCCAAAATGGCTTTCTTGCATGTTGACTTCATGTAGCTGTGGCAAGTGTGTGTGCTGTAGTACTGTTGGCTGCAACCTTTAGAGCCATGGATTGCCAACATTACTCCTCAGTTGAGCCACAGGGCTCCTGCTCTACCTTGGAAACAAGTGGGTCAGTATGGCAGTACAGTACTAGAGGAGAAGAAGGGTTCTAATGACCAGGGAAAAGGGTTAAATAATGGTGCACTGCTGTGTTTACTTCATTCCAACAGCATAACAAAAATGTATAGTTTAGGGCTTTCATGTAACAAAAGATGGGTTCCCAAAAATATGGAACACCTTCAGACTTAACAGTGGACAAGAATGACTTATGGGTGGTCACCACAGCCACAATATTATCCTGAAAGCTGTGGTAGTAGAACAATCCAAACGGATCAATTCAGCAGTATACAGTATGCCTTCAAAGCCTGTAGTAAGAGAAGGAAGCTTGTCTTCCTCATAGCTATCGCACACCAGGCATGGCAAAGATGATGTCCTGAGCTTTTCACATTACCAGGTTTTTTTAAGATGTGGATATCACTGCACTAAACTGCTTTTTCCCCCTCCTTTTGTGGAAGGTCAGAAAAAGGAATGCATGTTGTTAGTTTCATTTTTCAGTTGTGGTTTAAGTTAACATATCCTTTTCTTGCAAGATATACTAAATCCAAATAAAACGTGCAGTGCTGAGACAGAAAACTGAAAAGCAGGACTGATGAATAAGTACTGCTGCTCAGTATTCAGAAAGCAAATTTATCAATTCCAGCCTGTACAACAACTTTGGATTAGGGAGCACAGTCCCGCTCTTTCACAAGATAAGACTCCTGAAAGTTGTTCAAAACCCTTTCCTCTGCATTTGTCTAGTGTGGGACCCTAAGCAAGTCACTTAACCAAACTGTGCCTCCTGTTTTACTCCTGAAAGGAGGCACTTGTGTCCAGTGGACTTAGAGTTAACTAATGAAAATAAAATTAAAGGTGGGCAAGACAGTGGGGGCTGATGGGATTCACACTGGCGTTATAGCAAAACTGAGGGAAGAACTATTAACAACGTTTTAAGAAATCCGGACGGGGAAGGGGTAAGCCTTTTAAAGAATGCTAGAGAACAGATGTTTTTCTTCAACTCAAGAGTTGATGAAGAACAGATGTTGGAAAGGTTCCTGTCAGCTTCATTTCAGCTAGAGGGAAACTAATGAAACCAGTGGTTAACAGAGGAATATGAAGGTAAGCAAAGTAAAAGATCATACCGAGCATGGTATCACACAAAAGACTAATGAACACCTTAAATCTAAGTGGGCAGGCAATGGGACACAGGATCACAGTAAATAGAGTACGTTCACATGAAATGATAGTGCAAAGTAGTTTTTTCATTGGGTCAGTATTGTGCTCGATGTTTTCGAAAAGACCTTTCCTTGCTGATGTAGGTAGCCTTAAAGGAAAGATTTGCCTTTCTGATGACAAAGCTGCAACTCCAATTGTCTCATCTTTCAGAAAAATGAAATGATGTACAGCAAAAAATACAGCCTAATACAAAATCAGTAGGTGTTGCGAAGGAGAGGTGGAAAGCATTTCCTAGAAAGGGATGCGGCTGATTACAAAGGCACTCCTGAAAAGAAAGCAAGCTCAAAAACAGCAATCAAATGGAAGCACAAACACATCATGCACAAGAAATTTCTTTTAAGGCAGATAAAAAGAAATAAAGCTTCTGGTTAAGTATCTGCCACTTACCAAGTAAGCCAGGGTAATTGCCAAACTAGACAGGTCAGGAAGTCCTTACCTAGCATAAAAAATGTTTATGTTCTTCTGTGTTGGATTTTGCCAGAATGGTAGAATTCACAAGATATCTACATGGACCAATATTAGCACAGAAGTGGATATGCAACAACAACAGACCGAGGCAATGGTGTTAAGAGGAAGGAGACCACCCAGTTGGAAAAGGCTGAAACTGAGCACCCTACAATGAGAAATAGGCAAGGTGAAAACTACACAGCCTGAATGGATGAATAGCAGATGTACCCCAAGTATGCTTAGAAAGAGATTAATGACCTCCTGAAATTGGACAAAAACTGATCTGATTAGTCAGCACAGCATCTTAATACAAATTGCATGCTGTATATGGAAACGCGAGGTTACAGATTGTACACTTGGGCAACTGCATATAGTTTCTTTTGTAAATAGTTGACTAGTTGATTATATTATTTTTATGTTTCACTATTTATGGTTCAATTTGAAGATATGGAAAAATTTTAATAAAAATTTCTTTGTGTAAATGACTTCCTGAAAAAAATACCTATTGGTAAAAGTACAGTTGTGTACAATTTTACAATAACAGCCAACGCCCTTCTCTTCATTGTTGTAAATTCATTATAATAAGGATCCCCTGCCAAGGGTAGCCAGACATCCAGTCAGTATACCAAAGCCTTTAGGTTGTAATAGGTATGCCGTATGTCACAGGTATGCCCCCCATGCACACCATAGGGCATAAAGGTGATATATGCATGTACCATCCTCAGAACTGAAAAGCCCCTGTAGGAACAGTCTAAGGACACAAAGAGGTAACATGTACATCCAAGAAGGAGAAAACAGTGGGAGGAGGGAGTGAATACTGCAACAGTGAAGAGAAGGGCATCTACTGTTATGGTAAGATTTTAAACAACTGTACTATGTCCTTTCATATCACTGTTGCAGTATTCTTTATAACAGGATGAGTATAAAAGATCAGGAAGAAAGTTGGGAGGTGGTAGGACCAGCAGAGCTCTCAAGGAAACCATGCAGGATATCGCTGGCAAAACTAGCTCCAGCCCTATAGACGACATTCAACTTACAGTACTTGGTAAAGGTATGCACATAAGTCCAAGTGGCTGTCTAAAGAAAAAGAAGTTATGTCTTACCATAACGTTCCATCTGTATTGTTGATCCTCATTCCTTCATTACGCATGGGTATCGGTTCTGACCTCAGAACAGAGCCGGCCATTTTCCAAGCTTGGTCAGTTTCAAATTCTCGAGCTAAACTCTGACCCACAATCCCCCTCTCCATGTTACCTCAGATTGAGTTCGCAAGTCAAAGAAGGTAGAGGCTACCTCTGGTCAAATAACTTAAGAGAACCGGATGGTGAGATCCATTGGAAACCACAGGAGGGGGAAGGAGGGAGGGTCGTAATGACTGAACGAGGATCAACAATACAGATAGAACGTTATGGTAAGACATAACTTCTTTATCTGATATTGTTAATCCTCGTTCATTCCTTACGCATGGGACAGAGTCCCCAGCTATTCCTCTATTCCTGGGAGGCTCTCATGGAAGGACATTCCTGAGCACCATAGAATCGAAAGATGCTCTTCCCGGAGGCCAAATCCAATTTGTAATGATTGATGAAGGTATGAAGCGTAGCCCAAGTTGCAGCTGCACAGATGTCATGCAAGGAAGCTCTGGCATGGAAGGCAGCAGAAGTTACCACCAACCTTGTTGAATGAGCTTTCATGGTAGTAGGCAATGAAATATTGAGTTGTGTATAAAAGAAGGTCACAAAGTCCTTCAACCATCTAGCTAATGTGACCTTAGCAACAGCAGATCCTAATCTAGGTCCAGAAAAAGCCAAAAATAACTGGTCAGATTTATGAAAGGGCCTAGTCCTGTTTAAGTAAAAATGAATTTGCCTGTGGATATCTAGGGTATGTAGGCAATACTCTCTTCTGTTTGAATGATTGGGAAAGAAAACTAGCAATTCAGTGGCTTGATTATTGGACATTTCAGAGATCACTTTAGGCAGAAAGGTTGGATTAGTTCTCAGACACTATCTCTATGAAAAATCAAGTATGGACTCTAGATACATAAAGCTTGAAACTCAGAAATATGTCTGGCAGAAGTAATGGTGACCAAAAACAAGGTTTTCCATGACAAATACTTAATGTCGCAAGAAGAGGCAGGTTTGAAAGGTGGCATTGTCAGAGCTTGTAGAACTAATGATAAATCCTATGGTTGAAAAGGTTCTCTAAAAGGTGGCTTCAGATGATTCACACCTTTTATGAAGGTCTTGCACAATTTGTGGGACATAAGAGGAATCTTGGACACCCTCATGAAAATTAGAAATTGCAGACAGATGAACTCTAATGGTAGAGGCCGATAGACCCGAATGAAAGAGGTTGGCCAGATAGTCTAGTATTATCGAAACTGGTGCTGAGAAGGGATCTACTTGTTTATCTTTCATCCAACAGGTAAATCTTTTCGACTTGCTCAGATAAGTAATTCTAGTGGAAGACTTATGAGATGCAATGAGACTATCACGTATTGATAAAGAAAGATCATTCTGCTTGGCAATAATTGGAGTAGCCAAGCTGTGAGCTTCAGGCTGTTCAAGTTGGGATGAATCAGGTTCTGTGGATGTGAGATCAACTCTGGGGTTGGATGGAGGATCCATGGTCGATCTAGTAGGTGAGGCCAAAGGAAGGGGAACCAAATCTGTCGAGGCCAATATGGTGCTATGAGGATCACATTACTCTTCAACCGACGGGCTTTCTTCAGAAACTGGGGAATGAGGGGAAAGGGTGGAAATGCATAAAGAAGACCCGAGGGTAAATCGTGGACTACAGCGTCCCTGGGTTACTGTCCCAGAGGCAGAATCAGGGCGAAGTAGTTGCTGCATTTGTAGTTGGTTGGGGATGCAAAGAGGTCACAGCAAGGATGGCCCCAGCAGTGGAAGATCTTCGCCGCTATCAAGGGATTCAGGGATCACTCGTGAGGTTGAAGAATGCGCCTGCTGAGTCTGTCTGCTATCATGTTGGAACTCTCGGGAATGTGCGTTGCTAGAAGAAAATGGTTGGTAGCCATCACCCATTGCCATATCCTCATGGCCTCTTGACAAAGGGCGTAAGATTTGGTTCCACCTTGCTTGGTGATGTACCAGACCACCGCCATGTTGTCTGATTAAATCGCAATTGTCCCAGACGGCAGCAGGGGATGGAATGCTTGCAACGCCAGAAGCTCCGCCCTCAGCTCTAAAACATTTATATGCAGATGGGCCTCCAGTTCGGACCAAGTGCCTTGGACTGTCTGTCCCTGACATAGCCCCCCACCCCCACCCCATCAGGGAGGCATCCGTGGTCACCGTGGCCTTGGGTTGCTGGGGGGAGAAGGGGCAAGACCATTGTGACAGATTGTGTGTCATCCACCAATTTAAATCCTGTTTGCACCTGTGGGTCACTCGGATCATGGCTGAAAGAGGATGCTGAAAAGGATACCATTGGGTAAGCAGTAGCCATTGTAGAAGCCTCATGTGAAACCTGGCCAGGGGAACAATAGTGATGAAGGCTGCCATGGAACCCAACAGCTGTAGAACCGAGTGAGCTGTGGATTTCTCCCTTGAAAGGATTGGAATCGGTTGTTGCTTTAGCCTTAGAATTCTGTGCTCTGGAAAAGCAGCTCTGCAGTTCTTTGTGTCCAAGATAACCCCTATGAATTCTGTCGACTGAGATGGGGTGAGATTGGATTTTTGCCAGTTTATGGTTATGCCTAACCTTTGAGCAGCGAGGAAAGACAATGCCAGGGCTTCTTCCAGTAGATGTCTGGTGGTGGCGGAAATGAGCCAGTCATCTAGGTATGGAAACTCCTGGAATCCTTGAAGTCGCAAGTGAGCTGTGACAACTGCCATGCACTTTGTGAACACTCTGGGGGTTGTAGAGAGTCCGAAGGGCAGTACTCTAAACTGGTAGTGACTGGCTACCGCACAGAAATCTTCTTGATGGTCTGTCCACTTTTATGTGGTAGTACGCATCTTGAAGATCTATTGAGCACATCCAATCGTCTTTTTCCAAAAGCGGGAGGCAGACTGTATTGTGAACATCTGGAATTTTTGTACTCTCACAAACTTGTTCAATACACAGAGATCCAAAATTGGTCTCCAGTCCCCAGTTTTCTTCGGCACCAAAAATAGTCGAGTAGAATCTGGATCCTATCTGGTCTGGAGGGACTATTTGGATGACTCTCTTTCTTAGCAGCTTTTCTATCTCTAATGCTGCTTCTTCCCTTTGACTGGCAGGAATGTTGGGAAAGTTTTTTGAAGTGATGGGACAAAGATCGAAGGGGATATGATAACCTCTGGTTATAATCCTTTGTACCCAAGAATCGGTGGTTATGGTTAGCCAGGCAGAAGGGTACAAGGAGAAAAATCCCCCAACCACCTCCAGAGGAAAGTTGTTGGGCCACTCTTCAGCAGCACTGGTAGAATTGACCAGGGAAAGAATCCCTGGAACCCTGGTTACGCAGACCCCCTCTGCTCCGAAAGGAGCATCTTCCCTGAGAGTTTCCCCCTCTGCCTCTGGGGAGAACTCGTCCTGTGAGTCACGGAAAGGACCCCGAGATTTCTTGAACCATATCTTCCCACTAGTTTGGTTTCAGGAGAAAGCATGTTGAGGGGAAGAATAACGGACACCTATGGCAGAAAGGGTCTTACTGTCCTGTTCACATCTGGCCAGTGTGCTTTTAACTTTGGGTCCAAACAACGAGGAGGGCTCAATGGGAGCATTAAGAAAGGAAGCCTTAAAGGGTTCCATGAAATTGCACAAGCGCATCAATGTGTGTCGTCTTAAGACCGCAGCTGAATCCGTTGCTCTAGCTGCTCCTTCTGATGCATGAGATATCAGTCGCATAGAAGAGTTCGATATTGACTCAATGGTAGCCAGCTGAGAGGCCACTTTGTCATGGACCTCATCAGACACGGCAGCAACCAAGGTTTCAGAGAGCTCAGAAATCAGATCCCTTTGAAGCCTGGTAAAGTGTGCCATATAATTCAGGGATCTGATAGTAAAGGTCACTGAAGCAAAGGTGCGCTTCCCTATCCTGTACAGGGCCCGGGACTCTTTGCTAGGCGGATGGACAGTCTGGCTTTCTTCTTCTGCCAGATCCTTTTTTGTTGCGGCCGCCACCACCAAAGCATCCACAGGAAGACCTTTGGACCAATGAGGATCCGAAGCAGGAGGGGACAAAATCTTATCTGGCCTCCGAGGAATAGCTTCAACGGTATCAGGAGCCTTCCAAGCATGCTACACGATAAGCTGGACAAATTCATCAGCAGGCGAAGTAACCCAGGAGGTAGGGGGCCGGGCATGAAAGGCAGGCAGGAACACAGATTCCTCAGAGGTCAGCCTAGAGGACTGTCAGTCAGCTCTCTGTTTCAGGATTTCGAGGGTATCACCAAAGGATCTCAGAGGGTGACCGGGGGGATTCTTCCCCCTCATCGAAATCTGTCTCTTCAGTGAGGGACTACTCTGAGGAGCCTATGTGCTTCCTCTTACACAAACTTTTTCAGTGGACCTCCTCAGCGGGAGAAGCTGGAGAAGACAGCGGAAAAGGGGATTCCTGTGGGAATATGTCCTGAGGCCCTTGCACCCGGTGTCCGCTAGGTGCAACTTGTGAAACCAGGGTACCACAAGAGGGTGGAAGTATAGACAGTCCTGTATTGCCAGCTGCAGCGAAAGCCTTCTCCATCAGTTGGAAGACTGGTCCACTTGAAGAGGAGTGCATGTCTAGGACAGGGGTCACCCCTCCCCTAAGTGGCTCAGCCTGCCGACCCAGAGTCCCTGGATGGCTGTGGAGCAGCAAACTATGCGTGTCACAACTGACATCTTGGGTCATAGCAAAACTTTCCTGCCATGAAAGCAACTGCGGTTCCTTAGTGAGATCCATAAAGGGGACCACAGAAGGGGAAGACTGTGCTATATCCATGGACTTCAAAGGCAATGAAGGAGGAGAATAAGAAGGGGTCTTTGGAGACGGGTGATCACCTCCCAAGGAAGGATAGTTCCTGAGGGGTGGGATACCTCTGGCCAAGAGCACCTGATCCACAAGACGCAACACATCATGTTCGGAAAGGCTTCTAGTGGACCTCACGGAGACAGAGTGAGAAACAAGCCTGTCCACAAAAGAGGCAAACTTGGTGCCCATCTCACCCGTCCGCACCGAGGACAACGGTGCAGAGAGAGACTGGACTACGGGTGTCTGCACCAAAGAAGTCATCAGTGCTGAGGTCATGGTCTGCACCGCCCACAGGGATCGGTGCTGAAGTGGTTGTCTGTACTGAAGCCGGAACCGCCAAAACTGGAATCAACAATAAAGGTGTCGGCTCCGAGAAAGATCTCCAAGCCAACGTGGTCAAGGTCTGCGCCGACTGAACGGTCGGTGCCGATACAGTGGTAATAGTCTGAACAGAGGAGCCCCTCGGTGCTGATATAGTGAAGGCTGCAGGAGAAGACGGAGCCTAGATCACTAATTGAGTCAAAGGCCTCAGTGCCAAAAGCCTAGGCACCGAAAGCACTGGGGCTGACTGAGTGAGCTCCGGAGCTGAAATTTTAGCCTTTTTAGGTTTTGGTTGGCAGGAGTCCCCAGCATGGGACAAAGGCAAAGATTTAGCCTTGGTAGGAACATCCAAGATTTTCTTATGGGCTCTAGGAGGGTTTGAGGCCTCCGACCCAGAAATAGCCTCTGAAAGGGGAGATTTAAGAAGTCCCTTCAGTAACAGCTTGTTTTTCCTTTCCAACAAGGTTCTATTCGAAAAGTTCTCACAAATAGTACAGGGCGGGTCAACAGACAAGTGGGACGCCCCCAAACAATAAACGCACAAAGAGTGTGCATCAGAAGTAGGTAGTTTGTGTCCACAATCAGAACACCGCTTACACCCTGGACTACCTTTCTTATCTGCCATGACAGCAAATTAATCAATAAAAAAAGGTACCAGCACTGGTACAAAATACCCGAAGGTATGAGAAAAAAAGGGAAAGGATTACCAACGATGGTAAAGAGGGAATACTTTGCTGTAAAAAGGTAAAGAAAAGAGCAGAAAAACCTGAAGAAAATATGTACGCTAGATGCGCTAGGGTAAGAGACACAGAAATATAGACTTTCCTGACTGAAAAGTAATCTGAAAAACTATTAAACAACAAATAACTACTTCGCTCAAGAGAAGTAGCTTGACACAACCAAATGGCAATGCGGCAAACGAAATTTGAGGTAGCAAGGAGAGGGGGATTGTGGGTTAGAGTTTAGCTCGAGAGTTTGAAGCCGACGCGAGCTTGGAAAATGGCCGGCTCAGTTTCGAGGTTGGAACCGATACACATGCGTAAGGAATGAACGAGGATTAACAATATCAGATCAGAATTTGTATCCAAAGCTCTGAAAAAAGCACCAGAATGAGCCTTAACAGAAGGAAGAAGGCTTTTTCCAAGAAAAGAAAAACATAAGAAAATGGCTTTAGATATCCAGGAAGAAATATTTTGCTTGGAAAAAAAAAAGAAGTTATGTACTCACCATAACATTCCATCTGAGTGGTTGTACTTCATTTGTCTTCAACCTGTGGGTTACGGATCCAACATGGCTGCATATCCAGCATCTGATCTGAGCTCCTCCCCTTACCCATAATGCCCAGTCTCCTTCCTGCCTTCAGATCGAGTTTGCTGCCCAACACAACACACACCCGACATGAGATATGAGATGTTCATCTTATATATATATATATATATATATATATATATATATATACATATATATATACATATATATATATATATATATATATATATACACACACACACACATATATATATATATATATATATATAGCCAGGACAGTAGTGACAAGGCCGGGGGAAAGATGGGGGCATGGCTGAAGACAAATGAAGTACAACTACTCAGATGGAATGTTATGGTGAGTACATAACTTCTTTATCTGAAGTAGTTCACTTTATTTGAGCTTCAACCTGTGGGATACAGTCCCCAGCTACCATACACCTGGGAGGCCCTTATGGAAGGATATTCCATAGCACGGCGGAGCCAAAAGATGCCCTGTTCCTGGATACAATGTCCAATTTTAATGAGAGATGAAAGTAGGATCAAGTAGCTGCAGAAAGTACAGTTGTGTACACTTACCATAAATGTAGATGTTCGAGCGTATTCACTGTTGCAGTCATTACATTTGGGTAATCTGCTGGCAGTTTGCACTTAGTCGGCCTGATTAACAAAGTCTTGGGTCCTGCGTCGGTTACTGTCCCTTCTTCCATGACGTCAAGTCATCAGGGGTATAAAACATGCAGCCGACGCTATTACATCAGTTTTTCTTTCCCCAGATGTCAGATGCCCCCCAAATGGGGAGCAAATAAAATTAAAAACACAAAAAATATACCTCCAATCCCAAAAGCAAATACACCAAAAGGACTTTTAAGCATAGTGAAAGAAAGTAGGGGTATAGCCAAAGAAAAATAGGGGGCTGGAGGGAGGGTAACCAGGACTGCAACAGTGAATACACGAACATCTACATTTATGGTAAGTGTACACAACTGTACTATGTTCTTCGTGTTTCACTGTTGCAGTCATTACATTTGGATAGATTCCGAAAGCTATGGTTGGGTGGAGGGAATTATACAGCATTAGGTCCAGCTATAAGGCCCTGCAGGACAGCAGTGGCAAAGCCAGCTCTGGATTTAGAGAAAAGTGGTAAATGGTAATGTTTAAACGTATGAACTGAGCTCCAGGTAGCAGCTTCTAGAATGTCCCTGGTAGGAACACCTCTGAGAAAGGCTGTAGAAGTAGATGCAGCCCTGGTGGAATGGGATCTGATCCCCTGGGGGATAGTTTTTCCATGGTGCATATAACAGAAACGAATACAATGGCTTATCCATTTGGAAATAGTTTGCTTTGAAATAGCCTTTCCCTCTGCCCCTGCAGCAAATGCCACCAGCAGTTGTTCAGATTTTCTTTGAGATTTTGTCCTGTTTAAGTAAAATCTAAGTTGTCTGTGTACATCCAATGAACGCAGAATCCACTACCCCTTGTTCTGTGGATTGGGACAGAAAGTTGGCAAATGTATGGTCTGATTAAGAGCCACACTGGATACCACATTGGGCATGCAGGATGGATTGGTCCTGAGAGATACCCTGTCCACATGAAAAATGATGAAAGGCTCCACTGCCATAAGAGCCTGTAATTCGGAAATCCTTCTAGCTGAAGTGACTGCTAAAAGGAAATCTGTTTTCCATGAGAGAAATTTTAAGTCTGCAGTAGCAGCTGGCTCGACAGGAGGGAGAGTGAGCATTTCCAATATAAAATTGAGGTCCCAGGCAGGGGTTGGAGCTCTCCTGGGTGGTCTTACGTTTTTGGCCCCTCTGAGATACTGCTTTAGCAGTGGATGAGAGTAGAGGGGAGGTTCTGTGTTGTAATGAGCTGAAATGGCTGAGGCACGGATTTTTATGGAAGAAAAGGACAGGCCCTTGTGAAGCATCTCATTTAAGTATTGTAAAATCTGAGGAATGTTGGGCACTGCTGTGCTTATCCCTTGAGACTGACTCCAGGCACAGAATCTTGTCCATTTGTCAGCATAAGATTTTCTAGTACTAGGCCTTCTCGCCTCCAAAATGACATCAATCACAGGTTTGCTGAGGGATGCTAAGGGTGAATTAAGGTGATTAGCCACACTGCAAGATTCAAAGTTTGGAGCCAAGTGTGCAGAATCTGGTTGTTCTGCCTAGACAGTAAGTAAGGTATCCGAGACAGGTGCCATGGTGGAAGGTGTGACGCACTGCGCAGGAGTGGGTACCAATGTTGGTGAGGCCAGTCTGGAGCAATCAAAATCATTTTTGGTTTGTCCTGCTTGACTTTTGGTAGAACTTTGGAGAGCAGAGGCAGAGGAGGAAAGGCACAGGCTGATAGGTTTTTCCAGCTGAAGGATAGAGCATCCACTTTCCAGGCTTTTTTGTGATGAGCTTGTGCAGAATATGTCCAACTGATAGTTCTGGGGTGAGACAAAAAGATCGATGTCTGGGCTCCCCCATTTGTCAACATGTTGAAAATCCATGGTTCCAGTTTCCATTTGTGCGGGTCCATGAGATTTCGGCTTAGTTCGTCTGCCAGAGTATTCAGCTGTCCTGGCAGGAATTGAGCTTGTAGTTGTACTTGTTAGGTCAAGGCCAAGTTCCACAATGCCATGACTAGTCTGCAAAGGGGGTAGGAGTGTGTACCCCCCTGCTTATGTACCACATAACCGTGGTGTTGTCTGTCTATCATAAATTGTTCTGGATGAAGGTAGTCCTTGAAGGCTGTCGGTGCATTCTGTACAGCTAACATTTCTTTTTGATTGACATGAAGGTACATTTGCTTTGGGCTCCATTTGCCCTGAATGCACTTCCCTGCCAGATGTGCCCCCCAAGTATAGTTTGATGCATCTGTAGATAGGGTTTGTGCAGCAGGGGGTGGTGTGAATGGCAGTCCCTTGTTTTGGTGGCAGGCCTCTGCCCACCATAGGAACTCTAGTTGCAGGCAATGTATGATATGAATCATTGTTTCCAGGCTGTGACAATGCTGACTCCCATAGACTTTTTAAGTACCACTGAAGTTTCCGCATATGCAGTCTTGCATATGGAATTAGAAGAATGCAGGAGGCCATGAACCCCAAGGCTTGCAGTATTTGCCTTGCAGAAAGCAGGGTTTCTGTGGCCACCTGTTTGAATTCAGTCACCAAATGAATTTGCTTCTCTGGTGTAAGGAAAGCCATCTGGGCAGTTGTATTCAAGCTTGCACCCTGGAATGTAATTTTCTGAGAGGGTACCAGACTTGTGTACCCTAGACAAGTTAGAACCCTTTTTACAAATGCCTGATGGTTTAGAAGAGTGTCCTTGTTTTCTGCCTGAATTAGACAATCGTCCAGGTATGGATATATTTGAATATTTCTTTGCCTGCAAAATGCAATTACTGGAGCCAGGCACTTTATAAAGACCCTGGGTGCAGTAGATAAGCCAAAGGGCAGTGCAGAGAACTGGTAATGCAAGTTGTCTGCTTTGAAGCGGAGGTATCTTCTGCAAGATTCCCTGATTGGGATATGCAGGTAAGCCTCTCTTAAATCTAGAGTTGCCAATCAGGCATCTTTGCCTAGCATAGGAAGTAACTGGTGAAGAGTCAGCATCTTGAATTTTGGAATCCAGAAAGGTGTTTAGAGTAGATAAGTCCAGGATTGGACACCATGATTTGTCTTTTCTAGGTACCAGGAAAAGTCTTGAAAAGAAACCTTGTCCCTTTTCCTCTTCTGGTACTGGCTGAATAGCCTCCATGCTCATGAGGGAAAGTATTTGTTTCTGGGCCTCTGTCCACTGATTTGGGGGCAGGTCTGGCCATCCGTTTGGAATTGGCAACGTGTGGAAATGAAATCTGTATCCCTGGGACACTATATTTAAAACCCATTTGTTCTGTGTTATAAGTTGCCAGTTTCTTGCATGAAGAGCCAGTTTCCCCCCCAAAGGGGAGGCTAAAAGGTAAGTGCTTGGTAAGTGTAAAGGGAAGTCATTGAGACTGCTTACCATAGGGAGGTGTCTTGTTGTCAGATTTGGAAGAGGAGTCACCCCATTGTTTTGTTCTGAAAGTCCTTTGTGAGTGAAACCTGGAGCCTTTGGAATGTCTGGGTTTGAATTCAGTGGCTCTCGAAAGAACTGGAAAGGACCAGTTCTTAGTAGGCCAGTGCCTAATAAATCTTGGAGGTTGCACTTGTAAGAAATCTTTCACAGTTTGCATAGATTTAGCTTCATCTTCCATGTTTTTTTAAAATTTCTTCAGCCTTATTACCAAAGAGACGGTCCTGTTATAAAGGAGCATCCAACAATTTTGCAACATGATCAGGCAAATTTTGCTCTTTGAGCCAAGCATGCCTACTTAGCACAGACCCAGTTACAGCAGCCCTGCAAGAGGCGTCCAAAGAATCAAAACCACATTGCAAAGTATGTTTTCCAACTTGTTCAGCTGAATGCAATAAATCCTGTAAATCTTCGTTTTCCACACAGTCAGAAATTAACATCATTTTCTGTTTAAGCAGTCCCATGATATGCTGTTGATATTTTAGCATATGAAATTGACAGTTTAAAGCCCTGACTGCCAAGGCTGCAGAAGTGCAAACCTTCTTACCCCATCTATCCAGCGCCCTGGAATCTTTATCAGAAGGGGTAGGATTTTTAGCTGTAGAAGCCTTAATGCCCTTGGGACCCTGAGAAATGGTTTTAGGATCTGAAACAGGATTTTTGAAAAGGAATTTGTGGGAGTCAGAACCCTGTAGTATCTGTCTGGCTTACAAGTAGCCGGGGGCAGGGAATCAAGAGCCATACTAGATTCTGAAAAAAGATCATCAACAATGTCTAGGACAGGAGCTATAGCCAAAGGCCTATGCTGAGGAAGAAGAAAATCATCCCCAAGTCTCTTTTTAGATTCAGAGAAATCCTGACTTTCCCAGTGGAAATGTTCCCTTAAGGTATGTAAAGTTTCCCCAAAAGAAAAATCCTAAGAGGGAGAAGCAGAAGGAATGGAATCTTCTGCATCAGAGTCCTCATAAGTAGGTACAGACAATTCCTGTTCATTAGAAGAGACAGAAGAAATAGAATTCTGTTCAGAAGATTCATAATCAATGTCTTGCCTAGGCCTCTTAGAAGGGGGGGGGGGGGCATTGACTACCCCTGATCAGAGTAATTAAATCTTCAGACATTTTGATCATTTGTCTTTAGGCATAGGGGCCTGCACATGTGGGCCAGGCGTTGTTTTTTTAGGCATAGGTCGAGATTTTGGCCTTAATTTTAAAGATGGCATCGGTCTAATATACAAAAACACCCTCTGAAGCCGGTGCCTACACAGCGGCTCCGGACCCATCCAAGGTAGAGACATCCGCAGGTTCCATAATTGAAGCATCTCGTGGCATACCGGACTCCAAATGGGCCTCAGCAGAGGCCTGCGAATCAGAAGTAGTGGGCATCAGGGGCTGCGAAAGTGCCTCACTGAGTACCGGCGAACTGACGACTGGCTTAGGAGAAGCGTCGGCAGTTTTGGACCTCAATGGCCTGTCTCTGTCTTTTTATTTGCGTTTTTTAGGTATTCCAGTAGTCGGATTGCTAACCGATGACATTTCTGGATAATTAAAGCGTGAGCCAAAATATTTAGAAGTAAAAATGTACCGATGTTTGATCGTGCATTGATTAAATAAAGCACAAAACCTACAGCAAGGTACGTTATGGTCAGGGCCTAGGCAAGGAATACAGTACAAATGAAAATCCTTATGAGGTATTTGCTTCCCACAAGTAATGCAATTATTAACTTTTACTGACATCGGTAAGGATCAAGAAAAAGTTTCCCCAATGGGGTACTTAGCTTTTTAGTAGAAGACTTCAGATCTGAAACTCGAAAACGAATATTTCAGGAGTCGGCCGACAGGCACTTGCGAACTGCTTCTGCTTCGGGCACCACGTGACAAGAAAGACTGATGTAATGCCGTCGGCTCCATGTTTTATACCGCTGACGACCTGACATCATGGAAGAAGGGACAGCAACTGACGCAGGACTCAAGACTTTGTTAATCAGGCCGACTGAGGATAACCTGCCAGCAGATTACCCAAATGTAATGCCTGCAACAGTGAAACACGAAGAACATCGGATATCATCCAGTGACACCCCAGACCAAAAAGCCATAGATCTAGTAGAGTGTGCTTTTACCTGACCTGGAAATTCCCCTGACAGAGTACACCAGAATAATGCAATGAGAAATCCAAAGGGCAATCATAAACTTGGAGATTGATTTCCCTAACAAGGGTTTTGAGTAAGAAACGTAATGACTGCAACAGTGAAACACGAAGAACATCCTTAATTGTCTATTCACATCCAGCAAATGTAATTTATATTCTCCCTTATTTTGAAAATTTGGAAAAACAGACTGGAAGATTGACTGTCTGATTAATATTGGATTCTGATGCTACCTTGGGATGAAAAGATGAGTTAGTACGCAAAGACACTCTCTCCCTATGAAAAATCATATAAGGAACCTTGATGGATAGTGCTTGAAGTTATGACACTCTCCTAGCAGAAATAATGGCAACTAAAAAGGCAGTCTTCCAAGATAGATACTGCAAATCTAACTAAGCTGCAGGTTCAAAGTGGGGCAAGACTAAAGCCTGAAGCACTAATGTAAGGTCCCACAGAGGCGTAGGATCCTTTACCAGGGGTCTCAGAAGAAAGGTACCCTTAAGGAAAGTCTAGCAAAGTTTAGAAGAGGCCAACAAAGTCATGTTTTCCCCCACATGAAAATTGGAAATTGCGGCCAGTTGGACTTTGGCAGTGCAGGAACTGGCACCTTGCTGAAAAATCCCAGTCAAGAATTCCAATACACCAGACAACGGAGCAATAAAAGGATCCAACGTACGCTGCGAGGCCCACACGGAAAAAAACGTTTCCACTTGCTACGGTAAACCCTTCTATTTTATTTTTTTTTTTATTTAACATTTGTTGACTGGGAATGTCCGACTAGGTTCCACAGAGCCTGTTTTCAGCGGAGGCCCGGGGAGAAATGCTCCAGAAGAAGACTTCTGATCTGCCACTAAAATGGTTTTAATGGGAAAAGATAAACAGGAGTCCTAATAATCATGGGAACTGGAGCAGCCAAGCTGTGAGCTTCAGACTGTCTAGATATGGGTGAGGAATCCCCGAGGGATGAGAAATGAGATCCTGAACAGGATCCAACGTCCATGGTGGAAATGCTAGATGAGACCATTGAGAGGGAAAACAGACATGGCAAGGTCAGAATGGGGCAATGAGGATCACCAAGCCCCCCAGCCTGCAAGCTTTCTGATGAAACTTTGATATCAAGGGCTAAGGAGGAGAGGCATAAAGAAGAGCGGGAGACCAAGCATGAATATGGGAGCTTCCCCCCAAGTGGGGGTTCAGAGTGAAGAACTCGCTGCATTTCACATTGGAAGGAGATGCGAAAAGATTGCAGCAAGGACAACCTCACTTCAGAAAGATCTGCTCCGCCACTGAAGGATTTAGGGACCACTCATAAAGCATCAGGATAGATCTGCTGAGCCTGCCTGCCAGAATGTTGGACCATCCCGGAATGAGTGTTGCCACCAGAAAATGGCTGGAGGAGATTGCCCATTCCCACACTCTCATGGCTTCATGTCAAAGGGGGTAAGATCTGGTTCACCCCTACTTGCTGATGTACCAGACCACCAACATGTTGTCTGTCTTGACAGCAACTGTCCCTAAAGGAAGATGGGCATGAACGGCCTGCAATTCCAGAAACACTGCCCTCATCATCTCCAGGATGCTGATATGCAAACTGGTCTCGGATGGGGACCACGTGCCTTGAATTGTCCTTCCTGAGCAATGCCCTCACCCACCCTAGCTGGGAGGAGTCCGTGGTCACCATGGTCTTGGGAAAAGACGGGAAAAAGGGACATCCCCTGAATAGGTCCGGGGAATGATTCCACCACCAAAGAGAGTCCCTGCACACTCGGGAGATTCACACATGATGAGACAACGGCAGAGCTAATAGAGACCGCTGAACGGCAAGAGTCCACTAAACCCAATGACTAGCCAAAAACTCGGACCACAATGCTTGCTTTTTCAGCGGCAAACGATATCTGAAGGGAGGAAGGAAGGAGACAGGGGCATTGTGGGTAAGGGGAGGAGCTTGGAGCTCAGATCAGATGCTGGATATGCAGCCGTGTCGGATCAGATACGGATCCATAAACCACATGTTAAAGATCAAATGAAATCACCTACTTCAGATCAGCCAAACATAAAGATCTAGGATGAAAGGAAACAAAAAGCTTCTCAAATTTATAAATGGCTTTAGTTTTACCCAAATATTGGAACTGTCTATGCAAATTCAAGGTGTGAAGAACCTTCTCACTAGCAGAATGTGGAGAAGGGAAAAAGTGGCCAAATGAATAGACTGATTAAAAGACAACTCATTAAGCCACTTTGGGCATAAAAGAAGGATCAGTATGAAGGTACACCCTGCCCTTATGAAAATCCAAAAAAGGAGGAACAGCCATAAGAACCTGCAGCTCAGACACCTGTCTGGATGAGGTAAAGGCCAAAACAAGAACAGTTCTCCAAGAAATATGTTGTGAAGGAGATGAAGCTGCAGGCTTAAAAGGAGCCCGAGTCAGTTTTTCAGAAACAAAATTTAGGTCTCAGGAAAGAGGTATAGACTTTCTGGGAGGCCTAACACACAATCTGCCACAATGTTCCAATCTGAAGGAATGCAAACTGCCTGAAGGGCCACCTGATAATAGACAGCTACGGTGGATATACAAAGTGTACACACCTCGGTTAAAATGCCAGTTTTTTTGTGATATAAAAAATGAGACCACAATAAACCATTTCAAAATTCTTCCCACCTTTAATGTGACCTATAACACATACAATTCAATTGAAAAACAAACAAATCTATTAGGGGAAAAATATAAAAAATAAAAAAGTATAATAAGCTGACTGCATAAGTGTGCACACCCTTAAACTAATACTTTGTTGAAGCACCTTTTGATTTAATTATAGCATTCAGTCTTCTTGGGTACACATCTGCCATCAATTAGAGAGACTCTGATTGACAGCAACCTCTCCTTCACCCACCAAATTGCCACTGTGGTCAGAAAGTCCTATGTGACACATCTCATTACCAAGGGTTTTGCATCCAGGACGAAAGAGGTCATCATCTCTCTCTACTCCTACCTCATTAGGCCAATCACAGAGTATAATGCCCCATTTGACATGTACCTCACTAGACACATGCAACAGCTGGAAAGGCCACAAAAGTACCTCACGAAGAGATCTTAGGCCTTAACATGTCCTACACAGACAGACTCAACCCTACCCCCCCCCCCCCCCAGCTATTCTCGGTCTCCTATCATCTACTAAGAGGCTATCTCTGCTTGACTTACAAAGCCATGTCTGACCCAGCTCTGTTAGAAATGCTACATCTAAAGAAATCCCAATCCATCCGCATCACACGCTCCAGAGACCTCAACCTCACTACCACAATCAACAGAACATGCTAGAGGGACAGGTTCATAACCCAGAGACTGCCCCTGTTCTGGAATAGACTTCCCATACATGTCAAGCAAGCACCTCAGTGGCCCTCTTAAAGACAAATCTTGCTGAGTGGATGGGAAATAAAAAGTTCACCCCAGGGATCACTTGATAGAGCCACTGGGAACAAACATCTGGTGGCACAATGCCAGGGCACTTCTACGGACTAGGCTTGTAAAGTCTCCAGGGCTATTAGCCTAGTACACACTTATGAAACTATGAACCTATGATTAACCTCAAATAAAGTTCAGCTGTCCTAGTAGGATTTTCCTGACATTTACTCAGTTGCCTGCTACAGCAATCCAGAAAAAACGAGGCACGCCCGGTGGACTGTGGTGCACGGTCCAAACCAATTCAATGAAAGAAACCAAAAAGGGACCAGCACTCAAAGCAGCAGGATATAATAAATCACAATAATATTTATTCCAAGGTAGCTAAAAAGCTACCTGTATTGAAAATAACAGACCGGTTTCGGCTTAGCAAGCCTTTATCAATGTTACATTTCCTTTAACCAAAATAGTTATACAAGCCAACATAACATCCTGGTACTACTTAAATACATCTTTATGAAATGGTATGCTCCTGCCATTGGTCGACAAACTGATATAAGACAGCTGCAATTAGTTAATACTGGCAACAGTGCAAATGTGTAGTTAAGCTAGATACAAAACTAGAGATCATGATAATATATCTGAATCTCTATAAAAATAGATATTGAATTGCACAATGCTATAATAATATATCAAAGCCATGATGATACACTAGGTTGACAAAAACCTAGTTTTGCAATGAAAGTTAATGTAATCATATGCCAAAGGTATCTAGGCTTAATAAGTATACCTTAAAATGTGTCAACTTAACATAATTGGTACAAATGTGTATTGTTGACACAAATATTAAATTATTATCTAAATGTACCATCATGTACTTCATATTCATTCAGCCCTGGTTTGAAAAAGGCCACCAGTTTAGTGATCCACATGCTTTCCATATTATTTAATCTTTTATGCCACCCCATCTTGAAATTCCTTTGTAGTTGAATTTTATCAATAATGATAAACTTAAAGCAGGCCCCTGTGTGGTTTTTACTATGTTTATATAAAGCATTTGTTACCCGTCTGTTTCTGATAGAACTTAAATGTTCACTGATTCTTATTCTAATAGGTCTAGAAGTCTGTCCGACATAAAAAGCAGAACAGGTACAAAAGGCAAGATAGATGACCCAATCAGAGCTGCAGTTTCCAAAGGTGTTGATGTTATATACCTTGGAAGTGTTTTTGCTGCTGAATTCTTTTGTTTTACAAATGTGCTGACATGCACAACAATGTCCACAAGGGTAACAGCCCACCAGAGGGTCACCAAAAAGTGTAGTGTGTATTGTAGAGGGTGGGGTAAATCTTTTATAATGTGTAAGTTGTGAATGGATAGTCCGTCCTCTGCGATAAGAAAAAGCACAGTCATCTGGGAGAATCTCATTAAGAATTGGATTCGATTTCAATATATCCCAGTGTGTGCTGACAATCTGTCTGAACCTAGATGTATTATTACCATAAGTGGTGACTAGTCTGATGGGTTGTTGGTGCTTACTTGGTTCATCCTCTTGTAATCTATTGTATTTCAATAGCTCAGACCTGCTTTTGTTCTTAGTTTGTTTCACCGTGTTTGTTAAGTGTTTCAAATTATATCCCCTATCAATAAATCTGGATGTTAGATCCTCTGTATGTACAGAGTATTCCATATCTGTAGAACATATTCTTTTGAGTCTCAAAAATTGAGACTTTGGGATGTTGCTGATGATGTGGCGTGGGTGAGAACTGGTAGCATGTAGTAAAGTGTTATATTGTGGAAATTTTCTATGTATAGTTGTAGCCAAAGTATGGTTAGGCAATCTTTGAACCACAACGTCCAAAAAAACTATGTCATGATATCCAGTATTAGCTGTGAAATGTATATCAAAAGGATTGTTGTTAAGATATGCAACAAATTTTGATAATTCTTCCATATCAGCCCGCCACACCAACCAGCAATCATCAAGATATCTACGCCAGATATCTAGATTCTCAATGTAAGTATTGTGTTGAACATCATATATGAAGGCCTGTTCAAAAAATCCCATGAACAAATCTGCATAAATTGGGGCAAATGATGCCCCCATAGCTGTACCTTTAATTTGCCAATATGGATTGCCTTCAAAATAAAAGATGTTTTTTTGTAAAACAAATTCTGTAAGTTTGATCAAAAAATTCTTAAATCCAGTGGAATATAAATTGGACTTATTTAACCAGTAAGTGACCGCCCTTATGCCAGCTTTGTGAGGGATGCTGGTATACAGAGAGGATACATCCATTGTGCATAACAACCAACCCTCTTCTAACTGAGAATCTTCAATGATGTTTAAAAACTCTGTGGTATCTTGAAGGCGTGATCTAACCATACTGAGCAATGGTTTGAGATGTTCAGTAAGAAAGGCTGATAGGGGTTAAGTAAGAGATCCACGACCTGAAACTATAGGTCGACCTGGTGGATTGTATAAATCCTTGTGTATTTTGGGTATAAGATATAAATATTGAGGCATTGGTTCATTTACCTGGTGATGATGCCCTCTTCTACTGCCAGATCCAAGAAAGAATCAATTTCTGATTTGAAGTTGGATGTTGGGTCCACTACCATCTGTATGTAGAATTGTGATTGTGATAGTTGTTTAAATGCCTCATCCTTATATTTTGAATGATCCATTACAACAATACCCCCACCTTTGTCTGCTGGGGTAATGGCTATATACTTATTCTGTCGCAATTGTGAAAGAACAAGTCTTTCTGCTAGACTGAGATTGCTACGATTGCTTGTATAGTTGTTGGAAAAGTGTAAATCTTTCATAACACAGTTTTTAAATATGGAAACATGTTTGTCCATAGGAGGTATAAAATTTGATTTCTCGAACCGGAAACCAGTAGATCTTTGAGAGTTTGACTGATCTGAAAAAAATAACTTGAGATTAAGAATTCTGCAAAAATTATTAATATCCTCCATTAAAAAATGTTCAGGAACAGGTGATGTTGGTACAAAATTTAAACCTTTATTCAATACTTTGTACTGTACATTGGTACGTTCAAATGAAGAGATGTTAAGAACATTATTCACTGTGTTGTTATTTGTTTCAATAAGGTTTGAAGGTTGGTTGTACCCATATTTTCTCCTATGAAACAAAACAAAAGCAGGCCTGAGCTACTGAAATACAATAGATTACAAGAGGATGAACCAAGTAAGCACCAACAACCCATCAGACTAGTCACCACTTATGGTAATAATACATCTAGGTTCAGACAGATTGTCAGCACACACTGGGATATATTGAAATCGAATCCAATTCTCAATGAGATTCTCCCAGATGACTGTGCTTTTTCTTATCGCAGAAGGTGGACTATCCATTCCCAACTTACACATTATAAAATATTTACCCCACCCTCTACAATACAAACTACACTTTTTGGTGACCCTCTGGTGGGCTGTTACCCTTGTGGACATTGTTGTGCATGTCAGCACATTTGTAAAACAAAAGAATTCAGCAGCAAAAACACTTCCAAGGTATATAACATTAAAAACCTTTGGAAACTGCAGCTCTAATTGGGTCATCTATCTTGCCTTTTGTACCTGTTCTGCTTTTTATGTCGGACAGACTTCTAGACCCATTAGAATAAGAATCAGTGAACATTTAAGTTCTATCAGAAACAGACGGGTAACAAATGCTTTATATAAACATAGTAAAAACCACACAGGGGCCTGCTTTAAGTTTATCATTATTGATAAAATTCAACTACAAAGGAATTTCAAGATGGGGTGGCATGCAAGATTAAATAATATGGAAAGCATGTGGATCACTAAACTGGTGGCCTTTTTCAAACCAGGGCTGAATGAATATGAAGTACATGATGGTACATTTAGATAAGTTTATATTTTTGTGTCAACAATACACATTTGTACCAATTATGTTAAGTTGACACATTTTAAGGTATACTTATTAAGCCTAGATACCTTTGGCATATGATTACATTAACTTTCATTGCAAAACTAGGTTTTTGTCAACCTAGTGTATCATCATGGCCTTTGATATATTATTATAGCATTGTGCAATTCAATATCTATTTTTATAGAGATTCAGATATATCATGATCTCTAGTTTTGTATCTAGCTTAACTACACATTTGCACTGTTGCCAGTATTAACTAATTGCAGCTGTGTTATATCAGTTTGTCGACCAATGGCAGGAGCATACCATTTCATAAAGATGTATTTAAGTAGTACCAGGATGTTATGTTGGCTTGTATAACTATTTTTTGGTTAAAGGAAATGTAACATTGATAAAGGCTTGCTAAGCCGAAACCGGTCTGTTATTTTCAATACAGGTAGTGTTTTAGCTACCTTGGAATAAATATTATTGTGATTTATTATATCCTGCTGCTTTGAGTGCTGGTCCCTTTTTGGTTTCTGCTACAGCAAAAGCCATGGTTCGCAGACAGCTTAAAGCATCAAAGGGATCTCATTGTTTAAAGGTATCAGTCAGGAGAAGGGCACAAAAAAATTCCACAGCATTGGATATACCATGGAACACAGTGAAGACAGTCATCAAAAAGTGGAGTAAATATGGGACAGTAGTGAAGTTACAAAGAACTGGACATTCCTCCAAAATTGATGAAAAGACAAGACGAAAACTGGTCAGTGAGGCTGCCAAGAGACCTACAGTAAGACTGAAGGAGCTGCAGGAATTTCTGGTAAGTACTGGTTGTGTACAACATGTGACAACAATCTCACGTATTCTTCATATGTCTGGCCTATTGGGTAGGGTTGCAAGACGGAAGCCTTTTCTTACACAGAAAAACATCCAGGCCTGGCTAAAATTTGCAAAACAATACAAACAAGTCTCCCAAAAGCATGTGGGAAAATGTGTTATGGTCTAATGAGACTTTCTGCCCACAACTCCAAAAGGTACATTTGGCGGAAAAAACAACACTTTGCATCACCAGAAGAACACCATCTCCATGGTGAAGCATGGTGGTGGCAGTATCATGCTTTGGGGTTGTTTTTCTTCAGCTGGAACTGGGGCTTTAGTCAAGGTGGAGGGAATTATGAACAGTTCCAAATACCAGTCAATTTTGGCCCAAAACCTTCAGGCGTCTGCTAGAAAGCTGGAGATGAAGAGGAATTTCACCTTTTAACATGACAATAACCCCAAGCATTCATCCAAATCAACAAAAGAATGGCTTCACCAGAATAAAATTAAAGTTTTGGAATGGCCCAGCCATTGCCCAGACCTAAATCCAATAGAAGATCTGTGGAGTGACCTGCAGAGGACTTTGTATTAGTTTAAGGGTGTGCATACTTATGCAACCAGCTTATTGTACGTTTTTTATTTGTTATATTTTTGCCCCTAACAGACTTGTTTGTTTTTCAACTGAATTGTACAGGTTATATGTCACATTAAAGGTGGGAAAATGTTTGAAATGATTTATTGGTGTCTCATTTTTTTTTCATCACAAAAACCTGGCATTTGTTCATGTACCACATCACCGTGGTACTGTCTGCGAAGTCTTAAAGGGGTCCTGGAAGGAAAAGAGAATGAAAAACCAGGAGATGGGTTCTCATCTCTGACGTTGATGTGGTGGTTCTTCTTTCAGAGAGACCAAAGGCCTTGCACTTTTGGTGGGAAAAATGAGGTCCCCAACCCACATCTGAGGCATCTGTAAAGAGTTCCTTAGTGGGGACGGGAGGTTGAAAAGGAAGCCCTTGGTTGAGGGACAACTGATGAATCCCACCAGTGAAGTTCCAGCTTGAGAGAGAGGAGAAGGGTGACTAGAAAATCTACAGGATAAGAATGATGAAGCCAGATTGAATTTAGGAACCAATGGAGTTTTCTTATATGAAGCTTGACCAGAAACGCATAGGAATGGTGTAAGCCATGTACCCCAAAACCCTTAGAAACTCCCAGGGTGTAACGGAGTTCAAATGAAGAAGGGATTGAAAGAACTGGAGCCCCCACTCTATAAAAAAAAAAAAAAAAAAGCAGACCACCAATAGAGTTCCAAGAGTAAACACTACCAAACTTGGGTAAACCAGTGCTTATATAAACCAAATGAACAGAGAAAACAACAATAAAACACGAGCACAGGAGGCATGAAGGGCAAATAAAAACAAAGTTTAATATGGTAATCACTTTCACAAAATTAAAATAATTTCATCAGACCAAACCAAAATGCAAACACTTACAGTATATAGAAAATAATAAAATGACAAGTAATAACAAATAGCAAAGTGAAGATGAAGTAAGATCTCTGGAAAAGATGCCTGAATGAGCAGGTCCGTCCAGGTAAGGAAAGATCTGTATTCCCCTCAACCAGTAGAGAGGTCAAAGGGCAAAGCAGAGAACTGAAACTGCAAGGAAGCAACAGAGAAATGTTAAAACTTCCGGAAAAGGGGATTAATAGCGATATGGAGATGGGCATCCTTGAGATCCAGGGAAACCAGAAAAGCCTGAGGAAGAAAAGGAAACCAGGATTGAAGGGATAGCATCTGGAAGGAAAGAACCTTAAAAATGTGTTCAGCTGTGAGAGATCAAGAATGGGTCTCCTTCCAGGTGCCTTCGTTCCTGGGGATAAGAAGCATTAATTCTGGAGTAAAACCCATTCCCCTTTGAGGAGCTGGAACTGCCTGAATTGTTCCACTAGACAAAAGGACTTGAAGCACCTCCAGAAAAAGGGCAACTGTTCCTGAGGAGGCTGAAGAATGCCCAGAAAGGGGAAGAGATTTCCAAACCATATAAAACCCTTGACAGATAATGGACAGAACCCAAGAATCCTGAGTGATCTGTAACCAATAGAAAGGGAGAGATAAACAGAGAGAAGACTGAGAAGAGAGGGGCAAGGATGGTCAGAAAGCAAAAGGAGGCTTCCGAGCTGAAGGAGTTAGAGTAGAATTAGCAGTAGGATCCCTTTTAGCACCCTTCTTACCTTTGTGGGGAGGGCGAGACAGTCTTCGGATGAAGGCAGATTTGTTAGGGTAATTCCTTTGAAACTTGGTAAGAGGTGAAACAAAAATATTTTTCAAATCCTGTAAAGCCTTACCCTTTTCGTGAAGGAACTGCTCAATAAGCATCTTTTTGGTGCTGCTATCTAGAGAAGCATCCATCAACTTAGCCTTAATATCATCAAGCAAAGGTTGAAGCCAATCAAAAGCAGCAGCCCTAGACGAGGCATCAGCTGCATTTAATGGAATAGCGAGCTAATAAAGAAAGAGCTGAAGTCTTCCCCTCAGAGTCACGAAGATCTGAAATAACCTGACAGGCCCGAGAGAGAAGAGCTAAAATATACCTGGTCATATGGGTCTGGTAGTTTACAGCTCTAAAGGCCAAGTTAGCAGAAGTTTATACTTTCTTACCCAACCTCTCCATAGTTCTGCTGTCTTTGTCAGAGGGAAGTAATAGTAGAAGGCAAAGGTTTAGATGGCTTATTAGACATCACAGACACAAATGATCAGTCAGCAGTGGGGCACCTGTAAAAAAAAAATTGCAATCAGCAGGCACCTTATAAAACCTATCAGTTTTTTTTAGGTGGGGGGGGGGCAGGAGCCTGAGTAGCTGTGGAAAAAACATCCAACAAGGCACTAAGAACAGGGGGGGGTACAGCAGAGGGTCTAGGAGACTCCATCTGTAAAAGTTCATAGCATCTCCTCTGAACACCAGAGACCCAAGCACAATCCCACTTACTCTACATCATACAGGAAATTGTCTCTCCAAAAGAAATCTCCGCAAAAGGAGGCGCAGGACTAATAGATTCCTCTTCCTCAGAGCCATAATCTAAGGGAGATGGAATTTGTGAGGAACAGGTCAAAGATTTTTTCATCAGAATTCTCATCAGATGAAACCTGTTCCGTAGGCCTCAAGAGGGATAGAAGATCAAGGAGGAAGCAGGAACAGAGGCCCTTCACCAGGCTTCAGAGCCATAAGGGCATTAAACATGCCTTGAGTGAAGTTTTGCCATTCACTCTGAGGATCTTTGGGAGCAGGAGAAAGGTGCTTGGTTTTCTGCTTTTTCTTTAAAAGGACGTCAGCCCTAAAGATCTTAGGTGGCTCTGACCCCTGATGGAACTAAAGTACAGTTGTGTACACTTACCATAAATGTAGATGTTCCAGTGTATTCACTGTTGTAGTCATCACACTTGGGTTATCTGCCTGCAGGTAGCCCTCAGTCGTCCCGAATACTGGCGACTTAGTATTTCTGCATCAGATGCTGTCGCTCCAGGACTGATGTCAGGGGTATAAAAACAGGCAGCCGACGCCATTACATCAGTTTTTCTTGCCCCAAATGTCAGGAGCCCCCCCCCCCCCAAATAGGATCCATGAGCAGAACATTTTCCACTTAACAGCATAGGATTTTCTTGTACTGGGTCTTCTGGCTTCAAGAATGATGTCCAGCACCTGTTTGCTTAAGGTTGCTGGGGGGGAATTCAATGAATAAGCCAAGCTGCAAGATTTAGGGTTTGCATTTTTGGATGGAGAATCTGTCCCTCCTGCTGAGACAGCAGGGTTGGATTCTAGTGTAGGTGCCAGGGTGGCACCGATGTCAGGCTGCGCAGGAGTGGGTGCCAGTGCTGGCGTGGCCAGTCCGGGGCAATCAGAATTGTCCTTGGTCAGTTCTGCTTTATCTCGAGTAATACTCTTGATAGGAGGGGCAGAGGGGGAAAGGCATAGACTGAGAGATTTACCCACTGAAAAGATAGGGCATCCACTTTCCAGGCCCTGCTGTGAGGATTCCAGGTGCAGAATTTGCTGAGCTGCTGGTTGTAGGGCAAGGCAAAGAGGTCCACCTCTGGGGTCCCCCATTTCTGAATCAGAAGGTTGAAGATGCTGTGCTCCAATTGCCACTCGTGTGGGTCAAGGAGATTTCTGCTTACGTCTGCTAGTAAGTTTTGTTTGCCTGGCAGGAACCGAGCTTGCAGATGGACTTGAATGCCCAAGGCCATGTTCCACAGGGCCATGGCTAGCCTGCAGAGTGGGTAGGAATGGGTTCCCCCCTGCTTGTTGATGTACCACATAACTGTGGTGTTGTCTGTTTTTATTAGCAGTTGTCCTGGAAAGATTAGGCATCTGAGAGCTGTCAGGGCATTCTGTACAGCTAGCATCTCTTTTTGGTTGATGTGCAGATGAATTTGACTTGGACTCCAGTGGCCCTGAATACATTTTCCGTCCATGTGTGTCCCCCAGGCATAGTCTGATGCATCTGTGGTTAGGGTCTGGGCGGCCTGGGGTTGAGTAAATGGCAGTCCCTTGTTCTGGGTGCATGCCTCTGCCCACCAGAGGAACTCTGTCCCTAGACAGGGTATGAGGAGAATGACCAGTTTTGATTTCTTTTCATTAATGGTGTACCCCAAGGAAGTGAGAAGGTTTTTCACAAATGTCAGGTGCTGCAGCAGCAATTCCTGACAGCCCACCTGAATCAGGCAATCGTCCAAGTACAGGTAAATTTGGATATTTCTCTGCCTGCAGTATGCAATGGCTGGAGCCAGGCATTTTTTTGAATACTCTGGGAGCAGTACACAAGCCAAAGGGAAGTGCAGAGAACTGATAATGCATAAACCCTGCCCTGAAACGCAGATACTTCCTGCATGATTCCCTTATGGGGATATGCAGATAGGCTTCTTTTAAGTCTAGGGTGACTAACCTGGCATCCTTGGCTAGCATACCTGTTGCAGGGTAAGCATTTTGGTACCACCAGGAAGGTGTTGAGAATGGAAAGATCCAGGATTGGGCACCAAGAGCCCTCGTTCCTGGGTACCAGGAAGAGTCTGGAGTAGAATCCTTGACTCCTCTGTTCTACTGGAACCAGCTGAATAGCTCTGATATTGAGTAGGGAAAGTACCTGGTTTTGAGCCTCTGCCCACTGGTTTAGAGGACGGTCTGGAAACCCGCTTGGGGATGGCAGTGAATGGAAATATAATTTGTACCCCTGGGATACAGTGTTGATGACCCACTGGTCCTAAGTGATGGACATCCAGTTTTTTGCATGAAGGACAAGTTTTCCTCCTAGGGGCACAAGCAATTGGGCAGGGCTGGGGAGTGGAGTAAATAAGTCATTGTGAGCTTTTTCCATAAGGAGGTGGCTTACCACTCCCTGCTTTAAGGGTGGGAGCACTCCATTGCTTAGATCTCTGCAAACCCTGAGACTGTAGTCTGCATGGTCTGTTTCCCCTGGGTCTGGTTTCAGGAGGCCTGGAGGAGGCTGGAAAGGACCAGTGTTTGGAAGGGCAATGCCTACTGAATTTAGGGGATTGCACTTGTAAGAATTCTTTAACAGTCTGCATAAACTTAACTTTTTCATCAATCTTTTTAAGAACCTCTTCTGCTTTGGTGCCAAACAGTCTTTATTCAAAGGAGTGTCTAGTAACTTTGATTTGACATGGTCTGGCAAGGTCTGCTCCTTCAGCCAAGCATGTCTTCTCAGTACAAAGCCAGTGACAGCTGGCTGGCAAGATGCTTCTAGGGTGTCAAAGCCACACTGCAAAGAATGCTTGCTGACTTGGTTTGCAGAGTGCATAAGCTCCTGCAATTCTTTATTTTCTGCACAGTCTGAAAATGTGGCCACTTTTTGTTTAATAAGTTCCATAATATGTTGCTGGTGCTTCAGCATATGAAACTAACAATTCAATGCCCTAACAGCAAGACTTGCAGAGGTATATACCTTCGTACCCCATCTGTCCAAAACTCTGGAATCCCTGTCCGATGGAGTGGGGTTCTTGGCTGTAGTAGCCTTGATACCTTTAGGCCCCTGGGAAATTATCGCTGGGTCAGCAGTAGGATTCTTAAAAAGAAATTTGAGTGTGTCAGGTACTCTGTAGTACCAGTCTGGTTTCCTAAGGGCAGGAGGTAAAGTGTAGGAGTAAGACTAGATTCCATAAAAACATCACCCACAACATCCAGGCCAGGGGGTATTGCTAAGTGCCTGTGTTGAGGCAACTGTAGAAATTCTCCAGGTCTCTTTTTGGACTGAGGATAGTCTTGGCATTCCCAGTGCAAATGCTCTCATAAGCTATGCAAGATTTCACCAAAAGAAAAATCCTCTGGAGGGGAGGCAGAGGGAATGGACTCCTCTGCATCTGAGTCCTCATAAATAGATAAGGGCATGTCTTCATAATCAGAAATTTCAGAGTCATCGGACTCCTCATCTGTAGAAGCTGAAGGAGACCGGACTCTGTCTCTTAGCAGGGGAAGGCAGATTTCCCCTAATCAGCGTAATAAGGTCTTCAGCCATTCTAAGAATTTTTTTGCGGCATGGGAGCAGGTGCATGCACTTTGGTAGTCGGTTTTCTAGGCATAGTGCGTACTCTGGGCCTAAGAAACTCGGTAGTTTTAGTTAAAAAAGTCATCAGTTTGAGTTGAACAGCGGTTGAGCGAATAACTGCCTCAGAAGCCGGTGCCTGCTCAGCGGCTCCGGACCCAAGGTAGAGACATCCGTAGGTTCCATAGTTCAAGAATCTCGCTGCATACCGGATTCCGAATGGGTCTCAGTAGAGGCCTGCGAATCCACTGAAGTGGGCATCAGGGGCTGCAAAACCACCTCACTGAGTACCGGCGGACTGGTGACTGGCTTAACGTAAGCGTCGTTGGCAGTTTTGGACCCATGCGGTCTGTCTTTATCTTTACATTTTTCAGAATATCGGTAGTTGGATGGCTTACCGACATCATTTCAGAATACGGAGAGCGAAATAATTTGGTGACAGAGCCCGACGACGAATGGATCGGGCATTAAATAAGGCACAAAACTGACAGCGAGTGATGTCGTGGTCTGGGCCTAAACAGGTGATGCAGTAAGAATGAAAATCTGTGTGAGGTATTTGCTTTCACAGGAAAGACGATGGTTAACTTTTTCTGACATTGGTTAGAGCAAGAAAAAAGGATCCCCAAAGGGGTACTTAGCTTTAGAAGACTTCAGGATTATTAAATTTATAAACGAAAATTCAGGTAGCGGCTGACCAGCACTAGCAAACTGCTTCTGCTTCGGGCTCCTCGGCAAGAAAGACTGATGTAATGGTGTCAGCTGTCTGTTTTTATACCCCTGATGACCTGATGTCAGTCCAGGAGTGACAGCATCCGACACAGAAATACTAAGTCGCTGGTATTCGGGCCGACTGAGGGCTACATGCAGGCAGATAACCCAAGTGAGATGATTGCAACAGTGAAACAAAGAACATGCACAGTAGGTATTTCTCCTCTCACCAAGATTTGAGGAACATCCCCATGCCCTTCGGAAATTGTTAGCCACGTTTCCCCTGAACATCTGAAGCAGATGTCTTGAAGGCCTCCGTGGACATGGAAGAAGCCAGATCCATGCTGGCCTCAGAAGTGGTCGCTGCAGAGGAATCGGACCGAAAACCAGGCCATCCTCTGGTCTTTCACTAACCTCAAGAGAGACATCCGCTGGAGGCAGCACAGCAGAAGAATCTGACTGAGCTTTCTTGGTAGTCTCCTTCGTGGATGGCTGAACCTCAGGCCAGGAGGTTTCTTCCATACCACCTTTAACCAACAGCTTAAGATGTTGGTTTTCTAACTAAATGACTAAAGAAGAGAGCCGACTATGCAAAGTTTTCATAATAAATGCCTGACAAATTGTGCAAGACTTATGGTCAATGGAAACACGTAGGCAAAACAAACACCGCTTGTGACAAATCCTTCTGGGGAATCCGTTTCACACACTGGCATTTTCCCTTTCTGGATGACACGAAACCAACAAGCAAACAATAAAAAGAAGATAATAATAAAAAAAAAAAAAAAAAAAAACAATGGTGTACTTATCTGAAAATCTTATATCAAGATAATCTGAACATCTTGGCAACCAGCAGATGAATGAGCGTTCAGACCGATAATCGAAGATGCAGCTCAGAATGACGGCAAAGAAGTTTTGAGGATGGAACGTCCACATATCACCTTTGTACTCTACGCCATGTGTGGGCAGAATACATGTGATGTACTGCATACCTATCACAACCTATAGGCTTTGGTATACTGGTTGGACGTCATGCTACCCTTGGCAGGGGATCCCTATTGTAAAGAATACTGCAACAATGACATAGAAGGACATCTATCATGATCAAACACTGAAGGCTGGTTGCAACAAAGACCTCACAAAAGGCTGTTGCCAAGGTGCACAGCAGTGGAGAGGGAAAAATGGGAAGACAGAACACACTTGCTTTTGGGAAACAGTTGATTTCAACAAAGGGAGTAACATCAGCCTTTGGATACTGACTAGAAATGGGCAATGTTAAAAGGATGACATTGGTGGAGAATCCTTGGTTCATGGACAGAAACTACAATGCTGAGATTTTTTCCTTTATTTTTTTCTCCCACTAATTGTTTTTAAAATTATGGTAAGAAAACAGAGTTTTTCTTGCTTTCAACTCTGCTCAATATATCAGCAAATTTTCAGGAGCATGCTTTCTCTGAAGACTGGTGGTCTTTGTTAAATCCTGGACTGGGCATGTACTGACACTGAGCCAGAACCAAGGTTTATTAGTCAGAGTTTGGAACTATTTTCTTCAGGATCACATGGACATGTTTCGAGGAGATAAAAAAATAACTGGATATAAAATTACAAAAAAAGAACAAAGATACTTTTGAGGAGGAATCATATGAAACAAATGGCTAATTCAGTCATGTGAGCACCAAAGGAGGACAAAAAGCAAGATGGAGAGACTGTATGTACAAATGCTGTCTGGCAGTTAGTACAGAGGATTAAGGCTATTACCTCTGACAGAGCTACCTCCTATGGTACAGAGTTTTGATTTCCTCAGCCTTCAACTGCCTGCTGTGTAAGCAAGTTACTTAACCAGATAGTGCTTTGGAGCAATTGGGAAATCTGAACTATACACAGACTTTGAGCAATTCCAGCTGTATCGCTGGTAAAGAACCATGACAGAACCTGCTCTACGCAAAAGAACACCATTAGTCCATAATGCACAATTTCCTGCAAAAGACTGTGTTAAGCAAGATCATAGCTTTCTGTACAAGTAATAGATTTGCAAGAAGCCAAATATTCGCAAGGCTCCAAGTATGCATACTCGGAAATGAACTGACAAACCATGGGGTAGGAGCTGCATGAGGAATAACCCCTTTACAAATATGTCAGAAAAATAAGCTGAGCCACACAGAAAATACCAATCAACTTGCAAAACACACGAGTGCTGACAAAATCTTAAAAAGAGCATGTCAGTGCCAAGAACTCCATGAGATGATTCAGAACCTTTCAGTGAAAAATCAGAGTCCGCACATCTCTTACATCCTTTCTGCAAAGGGGAGTGGTCGTCTGAAGCAGTTCACCTAGCACAAGTGACCAACTTTCCACACAACCAGTAGACGTACGAGACAAACACCTGCAAAAGTTAAGCATCTTTAAGATTCCACTTCTGGACACCAGACAATCTGATCAGGGGTTTTCCTACATCATCCAGTTAAAGGCACGCATGCGTACTGTGTCATTTGCAGATGTTCCTGCTCTGGAGGTAACAGTATAGGGGCTTAAATCATTACCACTCCCAAGAGAAATTGACTATACACTACACACCCACTTACCAAAAGCACTAATTCACTATTTCTACTCTGCTTCTTCTCTCAATCCTCACCTCCTACCATACTCAACTTCATGACAACACCCCACCCCCATGGCAAACTGAAGCAATAGGCAATCATGTAAAACTAATAAACTTTGCCATAAAGCCATGCAACCTTAGTTCTTCCCATACCATCTCTTTCTTACACAATCAGCAGTTAGTTAAGTATAACCCCCCACTCCTCTCAAAGACATGCTAAAATAATACACAAGCTTACTAAACTCTACTTACACCTACTCAAAACACTCACATGCTGTAGTGATATACACCCTAATCTAGGACCCAGTACACCAAACAACCCAAACCTTGATTAGCTAAGTCCTCTATACCACAGACCAACCTCCTCTCTCCGCTTCCTAAACCTGAATGCAAGTAGTATATCAAATAAAAACCATGACCTGCATACCCTACTAGCTCTATATAAACCAGAGATTGTATTGCTAACTGAAACATGGTTAAAACCAGAGAACCACAATAATGAAATTACAGCTCCTGGCTACAATATTATATGCAGAGATAGAGAGGGGAAAAAGGGGGATACCAATATTATTCCAAAATCATCTCACCCTCAAAGTATTTGATGGTAATATCCCTGAAGTAAAAAATGTAGAACTAATTCTTGCTAAATTAAAACTAAACCCCAAAGATATAAATATTGTAGGCGGCTATTTCCCACCAGGTAATATTACTACAATGGAAAACCTGCTAGACTGGATCTCAAACTTCCTTCCATAAGAAACTATTCTATTAGGTGACTAATATTGACTGGCCTAACTGCTCCGGCTACATTCCCTCTACCCACATTAACCTCCATGGGTTTACCCAACTTATCTCATTCCCCACTAGAATCGATAAAACATCCAACTACCAGTCCATCCTGGAAGGGATTCTTATATCTAATCCTTCTCTTGCATACCAATCTGGCTGTCTACCTGATAGTTTGAGTGACCATCAGCCTACCTACCCAATTAGGAACAAAACTCACCACATCAACCAAACTAACCTCAGAGTCGTAAGAAACAAAGAACTTTATACCTAATAAATGCATCTGCATTAAAATCTTGTAATTGGACTCCCCTGACGCAACTGTCTCTATGAAGCTGTGCAGTACTTTTAACTCAAACTTTAAACTATCACGCACACTCCAGAACCACAAGAATAAAAGCAAATTATGCCCCATGGGTAACTAAAGAAACTAAAACTACACTGAAAGATAGGGATAAGGACTGGATCCAATTCCACATAAATAAAACCATTACTATGAAACACATCTTCTTAGAACTCCGAAATAAAGCCAAAAAAAACTAAATTTGACAAAACTAACTACTATAAAAACATACATGAAAAATATGTTCACAAGCCTCAAAAATTCTGGGCCACAATAAATACTGTACTTCAGCCAGGGAAATCCGCAACTCCAACCCCTGCAATAGTAAACAACCATGACAACATTCACACACAATTCAATAAATACTTTACTGAAACAGTTCAAACCCTTGCCAATACCCAAAATAATACTAGTAGCCCTATACTGACACCTATTCAAACCCACCCCAACTCACAAAACTGCCTCCAACTTTTACCTGCACCCTGTGTCCAAAGTTATTTCTAAACTCCTTTGTAAACGTAAACTGACCACCCTGGCTGCTGCTAACTTACCAGCAGATTTCCTTCAGATAGCTGTAGAAGCTATAGCCTATCATGTTGCTATTCTCATTAACAGATCTCTGTCAGAGTGCAAGGTGCCTACCATATGGAAAACATCACATATCATACCACTACACAAAAGAGGTAACTTCTTAGAACTCATTAATTACCGCCCAACGCTACTCTATCACCCTTATCAAAAATATTAGAAAGAGTTGTTCACACTCAACTAACGCACTACCTCCAAAAACAGACAATCTGCTATCTAACTGGCACCATGGCTTTAGACCCTTCCACAGCACCACCACAGCACTACTGTCTTTTACCAACACAGTTAACCACTACAGAAACAAGGGCCTATTCGTATCCTCCATATTTTTAGATTTATCAAAAGCTTTTGACATAGTTAACCACAATATGCTTCTTAATACTCTATTCACCCTAAGCATTAGCCCCTCCTCTATCTCATGGTTCAACAGCTATTTATCAGGCCGTCAACAAGCAGTCCTACGGGAAAACCAATTGTCCCCTCTGTTACCAGTATCCTTAGGAGTCCCTCAAGGCTCCATCTTTGGCCCTTTACTGTTCTCTCCGTTTACCAACCAACACTCTTCCTCCACACTCACTGCCTCGGTAGTACAATATGCAGATGACACCACCCTTATATGTGCCACTCTCACAATAAAAACTGCATAACCCAAAATAACTTTACTTTTGCAGAAACACAGTTCACTAACACCAAACGTATTCTTAATCCCAAAAAAACAAAACTACTTCTTTTCACCCCATGGAGGTTCCCCCCTCTAAACAATGATTTTAGCATCAGTTTCAAAGTCAATACCAAGATCACTCCAACCACACGCACTAAACTGCTAGATGTAAAAAGAGACAAAAACCTGAGGCTCAACATCCACATAGCACAAACCATCAAGAAAGTTCACAAAAAGCTAGGACTCCTGTACCGGAACAATTTCTCACTAGATATACCAAAACCACAACAGCGAGGATACATCGCTTATCCATCCTCCTCTATGCATCCCCAAATTCTGGCTAATCTCCGCAAGGCTGACTTAAACAAGCTAGAATCTTGTTATAACAATATTGCCAACTTTGCTACAGAAGCCTCATATACAGTGGAGACAAAAAGTGTACACACTCCTGTTAAAATGCCAGCTTTTTGTGATATAAAAAATGAAACCACAATAAATAATTTCAAAACTGTTCCCACCTTTAATGTGACCTATAAACTGTACTATTCAATTGAAAAACAAACAAATCTGTTAGGGGAAAAATATAAAAAATAAAAAACGTACAATAAGCTGGTTGCATAAGTGTGCACACCCTTAAATTAATACTTTATTGAAGCACTTTTGATTTAATTACAACATTCAGTCTTCTTGGGTACACATCTGCCATTAATTAGAGAGAATCTAACCCCAAAGAAAGTTCAGCTGTCCTAGTAGGATTTTCCTGACATTTACTCAGTTGCCTGCTACAGCAAAAGCCATGGTTCACAGACAGCTTACAAAGCATTAAAGGGATCTCCTTGTTGAAAGGTATCACTCAGGATATGGGTACAAAAAAATTCCCACAGCATTGGATATACTGTGGAACACAATGAAGACGGTCATCAAAAAGTGGAGAAAACATGGGACAACAGTGACGTTGCAAAGAACTGGACATCCCTCCAAAATTGATTAAAAGACCAGACAAAAACTGGTCAGGTAGGCTGCCAAGAGACCTACAGCAAGACTGAAGGAAGTGCAGGAATTTCTGGAAAGTACTGGTTGTGTACTACATGTGACAATCTCCCGTATTCTCTATACGTCTGTTCTATGGGGTAAGGTTGCAAGATGGAAGCCTTTTCTTACACCAAAAAACATCCAGGCCTGGCTAAAATTTGCAAAACAGTACATCAAGTCTCCCAAACGCATGTGGGAAAATATGTTATGGTCTGATGAGACCAAGGTTGAACTTTTTGACTACAATTCCAAAAGGTACGTTTGGCACAAAAACAACACTTTGCATCACCAAAAGAACATCCCCATGGTGAAGCATGGTGGTGGCAGTATCATGCTTTGGGGTTGCTTTTCTTCCACTGGAACTGGGGCTTTAGTCAAGGTGGAGTGAATAAGGACCAGTTCCATATACCAGTCACTTTTGGCCCAAAACCTTCAGGCATCTGTTAGAAAGCTGAAGATGAAGAGGAATTTCACTTTCAGCACAATGACCCCAAGCATACATCCAAATCAACAAAAGAATAGCGTCACCAGAAGAAAATTTAAGTTTTGGAATAACCCAGCCAAAGCCCAGACCTAAATCCAATAGAAAATCTGTGGGGTGACCTGAAGAGGGCTGTGCACAAGAGATGCCCTCGCAGTCTGACAGATTTGGAGCGCTTTTGCAAGGAAGAGTGGGCAAATATTGCCAGGTCAAGATGTGTCGTGCTGATAAACTCCTACGCAAGAAGACTGAATGCAGTAATTAAATCAAAAGCTGCTTCAACAAAGCATTAGTTTGAGGGTGTGCACACTTATGCAACCAGCTTATTGTACGTTTTTTATTTTTATATTTTTTCCCCTAACAGACTTGCTTGTTTTTCAGCTGAATTGTACATATTATAGGTCACATTAAAGGTGGGACAAGTTTTGAATTGATTTATTGTGGTCTCATTTTTTACATCACAAAACCTGGCATTTTAACAGAGGTGTGTACACTTTTTATAGCCACTGTAATGCACAAACACGTTTTTCTTGTGATAAGTTACAATAAAGTAATGCTAATCCTTTTTCAGGTTTGGGGAAGATAAAAGAAGTAAGGAAAAAGAGTGAGAGGTGATCAACAGGACAGGCTGTTGAACTTGTCAAGTAACAGGAATTCATACAGCCTGAAGATGCGGTGAAATAAAACCTGCAGGAAGGTCTGACAGAAGAAGCAAAGCACAATGCCGGAACAGCCAGCACTAGGAAAAATGTGTGTGGGGTCTCCACTGCTGAGGAAGAATAATTATGAAGGCAATGGAAGTGCCGACACCACACAGGAACACCAACATTGAGTACAGGGTCACCAGAATGCCAGCACTGAATACAATGGTGCTGGGCTGTAATGCACTGACACTGGCAGAGCTGGTGTCAGAAAAAAAAAAAAGAACACTAGAGGAGTCTGGGTGATAGATACAAGGAATTCCACTGTCCTTGGAAGTTGACACTGGAGGTGAAAAAAAGATGGAAGAAGAAGCTTTTACCACAAAAAAAAAAAAAAAAATTTGCAGAATAGGTGATGTTTTGATACAGCATCCCAGGAACTGGTACCAATAAAAAAAAAAGCGTTTAATGGGGGGAAAATGTAATACCTTGCAGCCCAAGTCAGTGAAGACAAGGAGTAAAGTTTTACTGCAGCAGACATCAAGCCTGCTGCGTGCTTCAGCAAGTTTATCATGAGACATGGATGGCAGTGTAGAAAACTGATTGCATAACAACTCTCCAGTCGAAAAGGCAGGGATGTAATACTAACAGTGTGGAAAGTAATCAAGCCACCATGCATCACCCGGATCCTTCAAGAGCAACTTGAGGTGTAGTGGTGGAACGGGTCTGTATCTACACTTGAAGGATAAATTACTAATTCAGTAGGGGCCTCCTTCAATGGATGACTTTTTTGTGAGAAAAAATAGAGACCTTTTTTGCCCACTGGTGGATGTTCAGATCTGAATGCAGCCACATTTTGGGAATAAGGAAGTTATTTTCACAGGCTAGAGAATGGTGGGCCTAAGTCCAATCCTACAGGAAACAAGAAAGTAAAAATGTATCTAGAAAAGGAGATACTTTTCAAACAGGTTGCAACAAAATCAAAAAGAAAAAAGTGAAATTTGTATATGAATTTATCAAAAAACATTTAGAAAAAGGAAGCCTTGTGTTCTTATCTCTTAAGGAATATTGAGCATGGCTAAGCAATGGAAAGACAGATGCATGATGGAACGAGGGTATCTGGGAAGGCTCTCCATGTCAAACAGTCCAGTTCTGACACTTGTGGCAAAGTCCTAAGGGTTAATGAAGCAGTCCAGTTTTGATACTTGCGAGTTTGCTACCTTAGTTGATGTGCAAAAGTACAGTTGTATACACTTAACATAAATGTAGATGTCAAGTGTATTCACTGTTGCAGTCATTACATTTGGGTAATCCTGCTGGCAGGTTGCCCTCAGCCGGCCTGAATTCCAAAGTCTTGGGTCCTGCATCGGCTGCCATCGCCCCTTCCCTAACATCAGGGGTATAAAAGAAGCAGCCAATGCCATTTTCTGCAGTTTTGCTTGCCCCAGATGTCAGGTGCCTCCTAAAAGGGAAGCCAAACTTTATATATATATATATATATATATATATATATATATATATATATATATATATATATATATCTCAATAAATGCACCAATACAAATTTTACCTTCATCTGTAAGCAAATACACCACATAGGTTGTATAAATCAGAGAAGGAAAGATAAGATCCATAGAAAAAAGGGGGATGGCGGATGGGTAACCTGGACTGCAACAGTGAATACACTCTAACATCTACATTTATACTAAGTGTACACAACTGTACTATGTTCTTCGTGTTTCACTGCTGCAGTCATTACATTTGGGTAGAGTCCCAAAGCTATGGTTGGGAGGCTGGAGCTAAACAGCATTAGGAGCGGCTATGAGGCCCTGCAGAACTGCATTGGCAAAGCCTGCCCTGGATTTAGAGTAGAGTGGCAGATGATAATGCTTTGTAAAGGTGTGCACTGAACTCCAAGTAGCCGCCTCTAAAATGTCTCTTGTTGGTACTCCCCTGAGAAAGGCTGCTGAAGTGGCTGCAGCTCTGGTGGAATGTTGGGAGCTAGGATCCGCCACATAACACAAGCACTCAGGTCACTCCAAAGCAAGTACAAATATGACTCCGTCATTGTCCATGCCAGCGTGAATGACCTGAGACGTACCGCCCTGGACTACATGAAAAGAGACATAGAGGAGCTCTCTGATTATGTAGCCCAGGATGGTATGACCCTGACCCTGAGGAGCATCTTGCCCTCACCAAGAATGTTGCCACAATACAAAGACAAGATGATCAGCTTTAATAATTGGCTCAGTTACTGGTGTCATTCTAGGGGGATCCAATGTCTGTCTGCTTGGGATGACATGCTGGACAAGCCACGCTGCTTTGCAAGTGACGGCTTGCATCTGTCACCACTGGGCTTCCGGATATTGGCTAAGGCTCTTGCCACCCCCATAGTGCCTTTTTTAGGCAAGGCTCAAAAGACAAACCCACCTCCTTAGAAAACAAAAATGGAAAAAAATTAAGGGCAATGCTGCTCAACGCCAGAAGTCAATCTCAAGATACAGGCTCTCGAAGCACGCCTCAGTATGGAGAAAATCGATGTCTGTGCAGTAACTGAAACCTGGTTCAAGGCTCCTGAGAGCACCCCAGCGCTACCAGGCTATACCTCGTATCATGCTTTTGCCCCAAAACTCGGCCAAACCAAAAGGGAGGGAGTGTCCATATTCATCAAGGACACCCACACCTCCAGGTTAGTGGCAACACATGAAGCATCAGAGACCATCCAGGTGCAACTAACCGTAGGCAAAACTGCTATACAACTAGTAGCATGTTACAGACCACCCTCCCAATCTCAGGAACCCCATTCAGCCTTCCTGAAGGCATTGGAGGATATGAATGTCTCACCAAACACCATCATATTGGGAGACTTCAACTACCCTAACATAGACTGGGTGCATTATTCTAGCCCTAACACCCTAGCCCAAAGGTTCCTGGAATTCATAAATTCAAATGCAATGGAACAGCTAGTCACTTCTCCCACAAGGGGAGATAATATACTAGACCTGATAATCACAAACATGGGGACAAAGTGCTCCACACCGGAAGTATACCCCTCACTAGTGAGATCTGACCACAAACTAATCACCCTGGATATACATATCCCACCTCCACCCCCAACACAAAAGACTACAGTGAAAAACTTCTCAAAAGCCGACTTTACACTTCTTAAGACTGAGATGGTATCCTTTAAGCCCACTGGGCCAGTGGAAACCACATCCCACAATGCTGAATCCTTCACAAATGCTTTCTACGGACATCTCCAAGAATGCATGGATCATGCAATCCCAAATAAAACCAAGACCCTCTCCACCAAGGGAAGGCGTCCTGTCTGGTGGACCCCAGCCATAAACAAATTGTATAACAAAAGAAGGAAGCTACTGCACGACAGAGCAAAATCCCATAAAGATAAGGCATCTCTGATCAGCACTAGTACAAAGCTACGTTCTCTCATAAAAACATCCAAGGCCAACTTTGAGAGAAAAATCGCTATGGATACTAAAGATAACCACAAGGCCTTCTTCTGCTATGTTAGAAACCTGGGAAACCCTCAGATATGCTCAGAGTTAGTTCACAATGACAAAAATACACTGAACCCACAGATATTGCCAACATTCTGGCAGACAGGTTCAGTGCAAATTTCTCCCCTCCTTCACCCCCAAAAGAAGAAATACTTATCCCAGCTGAATGTAACCTCCCTGTCATCTCACATGTCCAGGTGAGAACCGCCCTCAGCAAAGCTAAAAACACAGCATCAATGGGACCTGACGGTATCCCGGGTTGCGTGCTACGTGAACTCCAAGAGGAGCTAAACCCGCACATAAAAATGCTATTTAACCTTAGCCTTACTACAGGATATGTACCTGAACACTGGCATATAGCAACAGTGGTCCCACTCCACAAAGGAGGCACCTCTACAGACCCTGGTAACTACCACCCCATAAGCTTAACCAGCCTGGTCTGCAAAGCTATGGAAAGAATCATTATGGAACTCATAAACAGAGACATTGGGGACCTACAGACACTTGATCCCACCCAGTTCGGCTTTTTAAGGGCAGATCCTGCCTTTTGAACCTGGTTGACTTTTTCGAAACAGTCACTAGAGCCATTGACGATGGCAAAGCAGTCCATACAGCCTACCTGGACTTGGCTAAAGCTTTCGACACAATACCCCAACTCAGGCATCATAGACAAGCTCAACAGCTTAAATGTAAATCCATATGTCACAAGATGGGTTGCAAACTGGCTAAAGGATAGAACCCATAAAGTCAAAATCGCTGGAGCCATGTCAGACTCAAAGCCAGTCACAAGTGGTGTCCCACAGGGCTCTGTCCTGGGACCCCTCTTGTTCGGCATTTATTTCTCAGATGTGAAAGCAAACATGGCAGGGTTGTGGCTGACAAAGTTCGCAGATGACTGCAAAGTAGGCGCCATAGTCGATACACCAGCTGACACATACATCCTACAGAAAGGCCTCACTGAAACGGACAACTGGTGCCGGAGTCATGGCCTTAAACTAAATGCCAAAAAATGTATAGTCATCCCCTTTGGGAAAAACAAAGTACCCACAAATTATCACATAGACAGTAACCCACTGGGTACGGAAAAAGTAATCAGAGACCTGGGGACCCAAGTCGAGAGTGACCTCTCATTTGACACCCACGTTGACAAAGTGGTTAGAAAGACTTTCTACCTTGCCCACCTTATTCATGAAGGGATTCACATCCAGATCAAAAGAGGTCATTGTACCCCTATACTCCTCCCTTATCAGGCCCATGATTGAGTACAATGCCCCATTTGGTATGTACCTCACCCAGCACTAGCAACAGCTGGAGAGACCCCAAAAGTACCTCACCAAGAGGATCAAGGGTCTCCAACATATGTCATATGCTGCCAGACTAAAGAAACTCCAGCTCTATTCAGTAGCATACTGCCTACTCAGAGGTGATCTGTGCCGGACGTACAAGGCCATGTCCAATCAGGAATTGATGGACATGCTCCACCTCAAAAAATCCAAATCCATCAGAACCACGAGAGCTAAAGATTTAAACCTCAGCACAAATATGAATAGGACATGCTGGAGGGACAGATTCATAACTCAGAGGCTTCCCATACTCTGGAACAGAATCCCAGTTCATGTTAGGCAGAGCCCTCACTGACTCTCTTCAAGAGAAATCTTGACAAGTGGATGGGAGATCGTAGGTTTACCCCGGGGGTCATCTCTGTGTCACTACTAGACAGAGGCACAGTAAACTAATTCTATTATGTAAGGGGGTCTTCACTGTGTCACTACTAGACAGAGGCACAGTATTCTAAATCTATTCTGTAGACTTTTGTACCATTACATGGGGTGGCGAAAGCCACATCACTATTGCTAGGCTTATAAATGCCCCAGGGCAGATAGCCTAGTACTAAACTATGAAACTATGAACTATAATGCCCTTAGGCACCGGCTTGCCATGGTGTAAATAGCATAAACTAATGCAGTGGCCTATCCACTTAGATATAGTCTGCTTTGAGATAGCCTTTCCTTGTGATCCTGCAGCACATGCCACTAGTAATTGCTCTGTCTTTCTGAAAGCTTTGGTTCTGTCCAAGTAGAATCTAAGCTGTCTGTGCACGTCCAAAGAGTGCAGAATTCTCTCCCCCTTGTTCTGTGGATTTGGATAAAAAGTTGGCAGATGAATAGTTTGGTTAAGAGTCACACTGGACACCACTTTAGGCATAAATGTTGGGTTTGTTCTCAGAGAGACCCTGACTGGATAAAAAATGATAAAAGGTTCCACAGCCATAAGCGCCTGTAGCTCTGAAACCCGTCTTGCAGAAGTAATTGCTAGGAGCAGAGCTGTTTTCCAAGATAAAAACTTTATATCAACAGTAGCAGCCGGCTCAAAAGGAGGCAGGGTGAGCTTTTCCAAGACATAGCTGAGGTCCCATGCAGGTATTGGTGATCTCCTTGGAGGCCTTAAATTTTTGGCTCCTCTGAGGTACTGCTTTAATAAAGGATGTGAAAAAATTGGTGGCTCTGTATTGTAATGAGCTGAAATGGCAGAGGCATGAATTTTAATTGATGAGAAGGATAGGCCTTTGTCCAGCATCTCAGTTAAGTATTGCAAAATCTGAGGAATATTTGGTACAGTTGTACCAGTTCCTTGTGCCTGGTTCCAAGCACAGAATCTCTTCCATTTTCCATCCTAAGACTTTCTAGTAGTAGGCCGTCTGGCTTCCAGAATGACATCCATCACAGCTTTACTGAGAGTTGTGTTCTGTATGACTACATTATCCGCCATGCTGACAGGTTTAATGTCTTGAGTTGGTTGTGCAGGATCTGATTGTTTTGCTGGGACAGAAGACGAGGTAATTGAGGTAAGGTCCAAGTTGGGCATAGAGACATGTTCCTTAGGATTGGATACCAGTACTGGCAGGGCCAGTCTAGGGCAATCAGTATCATCTTTGGTTTCTCCTGTCTGACGTTTAGGAGTATCTTGGGGAGAAGAGGCAGTGGAGGAAAGGCATATACTGATAGGTTTTTCTAGCTGAAAGACAGGGCATTCACTTTCCATGCTTGTCTGTGATAAGTCCTTGTGCAGAATCTTTTTAGTTGGTAGTTGTGAGGGGAGGCAAATAGATCTATGTCCAGGCATCCCCATTTCCTTGTTATCATGCTGAAGACTTGTGGATCCAGCTGCCACTCGTGGGAATCCATGAGGTTTCTGCTTAGTTCGTCTGCCAGAGTATTTTCCTTTCCTGGCAGGAATTGTGCCTGCAAATGTACTTGGTAAGTCAAAGCAGTGTCCCACAATGTCATGGCTAGTCTGCAAAGGGGGTAAGAATGTATGCCCCCTTGCTTGTTTATATACCACATGACCGTGGTGTTGTCTGTCTTTATCAGTAGTTGTCCCAGATGAAGTAGGTCCTTGAAGACTGTCAGGGCATTTTGAACAGCTAGTATCTCTTTTTGATTGATATGTAGATGCATTTGGTTTGAGGTCCATGTGCCCTGAATGCATCTTCCTGCCATGTGGGCCCCCCAGGCATAGTCTGATGCATCCGTTGTTAGTGTCTGCCTGGCTGGGGGTAATGTGAATGGCTGTCCCTTGTTCTGGTGACAAGCCTTTGCCCACCATCGAAACTCCTGTTGCAGGCAGGGAATGAGAGTAATCATTATTTCCAGGCTGTGGCAATGTTGAGTCCAAACACTTTTTTAGGTACCATTGAAGTTTCCTCATATGCAGTCTTGCATATGGAATGAGTAGGATGCAGGATGCCACGAAGCCCAAAGCCTGTAGAATTTTTCTTGCAGATAACCGGGCCTTTGTTGCCAACATTGTGAAATAGGTAGTCAGTTGCCTTTGTTTGTCTGGCGTGAGATAAACCATCTGGGCAGTTGTATTCAAGCTTGCACCCAGGCATACTATCTCTTGAGAAGGTACTAGTTTTGATTTATTTTTGTTAACTGTGTACCCTAGGCATGGTAGAAGTTTTTTCACAAACGCCAGATGTTGAAGAAGAATGTCCTTGTTCACTGCTTGAATTAGACAGTCGTCCAAGTAATAATATATCTGTATTCCTCTTAGTCTGCAGAATGCAATTACTGGTGCCAGGCACTTTGTAAAGACCCTGGGCGCAGTAGATAAGCCAAAGGGCAGTGCAGAGAATTGGTAATGCATTGAACCAGCCTTGAATCTGAGTTGTCTTCTGCACGATTGTCTGATTGGAACATGCAGGTATGCCTCTTTTAGGTCTAAAGTTACAAGCCACGCATTCTTGCCCAGCATGGGCAGAAGCTGCTGCAAAGTCAACATTTTGAATTTTGGAATATTCAGGAATGTGTTCAGAATAGATAGGTCCAGTATCAGCCTCCCGGCCTTGTCCTTTATGGGTACCAATAACAGTCGAGTAAAATCCTTGTCCCCGCTCTTGCTCTGGTACTTGCTGAATGGCCCCCATGTCCATGAGGGACGAAACTTGTTTTTGTGCCTCAGCCCATTGATTTTTTGGCAGATCTGGCCAGCAGTTTGACTTTGGCAGAGTATGGAAATGGAATTTGTAGCCTTGTGACGCTATATTCAGAACCCACTTGTCCTGGGTTATAATGTGCCAATTTTGAGCAAAAAGTGCTAATTGTCCCCCTAAGGGTGCTGCCAGAAAATAAGTGCTTGGTGCAGGCAGGGGAAAGTCATTGGGACTGCTTTCTGTATGTTTGTGCTTTATCTTCTCCAGCTTTGGAGGTAGAAGTACCCCATTGTTTTGACCTATAAGAACCTTGTGCCTGGGATCTGCCCCTTGGGTGTCTGGATCTGCCCCTTTGAGGTCTGTCTGACATAGGAAAGGACCAATTTTTTGTAGGCCAGTGTCTACTAAACCTAGGTGGCTGTACTTGTAAAAAATCTTTAACAGTTTGCATAGATTTAGCTTTGTCTTCCATTTTCTTTAACACCTCTTCTGCCTTAGCACCAAACAAAGTATTATGCTGTAAAGGTCCATCTAGTAATTTAACTTTTACATGATCAGGCAGATTTTGTTCCTTTAACCAAGCATGCCTCCTAATTACAGAGCTCGTAACTGTGGCCCTGCAGGAGGCATCCAAAGAATCAAAACCACACTGCAAAGTATGCTTTCCAACTTGTTCAGCTGCATGCAATAAATCCTGCATTTCCTTGTTTTCAGCACATTCAGAATTTAAGATTTTCTGTTTAAGCAATCCCATGAGATGTTGCTGATACTTGAGCATATGAAACTGACAGTTTAAGGCCCTTATAGCCAAAGTTGCAGATGTGTAAACCTTTTTTCCCCATCTATCCAGTGCCCTTGAATCTCTGTCAGAGGGGTTGGGTTTTTTGCTGTAAAGGCCTTAACTCCCTTGGGACCCTGTGAAATAGTTTCTGGGTCAGCAGCAGGGTTTTTAAAAAATAAATTTGAGAGAGTCAGGAACCCTGTAATATCTGTCAGGCTTAACAGGAGCTGGAGGTAAGGAGTCAGGGGTCAAACTAGACTCCGAAAACACATCATCTACAATGTCTAACACAAGGGGAATGGCTAGAGACCTGTGCTGAGGTAGTAAAAGGAAATCCCTGAGCCTCTTTTTAGATTCTGAAAAATCTTGGCTTTCCCAATGAAAATGCTCCCTCATGGTATGCAAGGTTTCCCTAAAGGAATAATCCTCAGGAGGTGATGCTGAAGGGATAGATTCTTCAGCATCAGAATCCTCATAGGTGGGTAAAGAATATCCCTGATCAGAAGAGGAATCAGAAGAAATAGAAACCTGATCTGAAGATTCATAGTCAGTGTCTTGCCTAGGCCTCTTATCAGAAGGGGGATGGGAACCCCTGATCAGGTCTTCGGCCATCGTGATCATCTGTTTTTTGGGCATAGAGGCCTGTGCATGTGGCTCCTGAGTTTGTTTCTTTGCTTTAGAAGCTGCTTTAGTCTTTGTCTTTGAAGCTAAAGTTGTTTTAATGTAAAAATGTTGTAGTCTGAATACACCCTCAGAAGCTGGTACCTGCGCAATGGCTCCGGACCCATTTGAGGGATTAGCGTCCGAGCCTCCAATACTTTGAGTATCCAGCAGCATGGCTGACTCCACGTGGGAGTCGGTAGCGGCCTGCGACTCTAACGTAGCGGATGTCAAGTGCTGCGAAAGCACCTCACTGAGAACCGGCGACTGGCTTAGGAGAAGCTTTGTCGTCGGTTTTGGGCCTCGGTTGTTTTTCTCTATCCTTTTCTTTGTGTTTTTTGTAAACACCGGTAGTCGGATGGCTATCCAACAACATTTTAGGATAATTAAACCGACTACCAAAATAGTTTAAAGCAAAATTGTACCGACGCTTAACAGTGTGTTGGTTAAATCTAGCACAAAACCGACAACCAGAAACGTTGTGATCAGGGCCTAGGCAAGGAATACAGTAAGAATGAAAATCCTTATGAGGTATTTGTTTTCCACAAGTAATACAATTATTAACTTTTTCTGACATCGGTCTGGAGCAAGAAAAAAGTTTCCCCAACGAGGTACTTAGCTTTATTGAAGACTGAAACTCAAACACGAAAATCTCAGGAGTCGGCCGAATGGCACTTGCGAACTGCTTCTGCTTCGGGCACCGCGCACAGCAAGAAAGATTGAAGAAAATGGTGTCGGCTGCTTCTTTTATACCCCTGATGACCTGACATCATGGAAGGGGCGACAGCAGCAGACGCAGGACCCAAGACTTTGGAATTCAGGCCGGCTGAAGGCAACATGCCAGCAGGATTACCCAAATGTAATGACTGCAACAGTGAAATACGAAGAACATCAACCGAAACCCACTCATCACTGAAATTACTTCATCCCATACTGGATTTTTATATGTCTGCTTGGATGCGTTATATATGATACTGATACAATTTGCTTTTGTAAGAGAATGAGAAAAATGCTAGAAAAAAATCTGTTTATGATGGCATAGCAAATACTACAGTCTCCGTTAACTGGAAAACATTTGGTGTTTCAATGTTCTATACATCAATTTACTGATGAAAACATTCTACAAACAGCAAACACTACTCGTGTGACTTACTTGCAAAAAAAACTAAGACAGAATAGCGCTGAATCGCATTTGGAATATGTGCTCACACAAAATTAATAGGTGTTAAACCCTATCTTTTGTTTTTATTGCTCTGGAGAAGAGTTCAGCACACTCATGAGCAGGAAATGAATATTTAAAAAGTGCACTACAACAAACTTCAATATGTATCTGAGTTTTTACCTTCCCAATTTCTACCACACAAAAATGGATTTATTTTTAAAACAGGAATAATTAATACCACACTGACAGAGTCAGGAATTCAACTATCTAAAGTTCCTCATAACAGCACCGTAAAAAGGGACAAATAGCCAGAGCTGTGACAGAGACAACCTGTCTACAACAGTACTAGAACACAAACGAGCCAGGGAAAGATGTTCAGCTCTTGCTACATTTCTTATTCCTTTTAGTACTTCACAGCAAACAAGAATCTTTCTTGAAACACACAAACATTTAAGGAAAAATCAGAACCTCATAAAACCCTGTGGGAACAAGATAGGTGCACAGTAAAAACACAAAATAGCAGGATTCAGACTCTCAGATCCAATGTCTCTTCAGTACTCAGAGGATGATTATTCTTAGAAGAGACATAAAATTAAGTATGCGCAAGAGAAATGTATTGATTATGTATCCCAAAAAAGTAAATAAATGAATTTCATCACAGTATATGTACAAAAAAAAGATGTTAAAATGTGGAAAATTAAAACGTATGTGCTTATCGTAGCTTGGCATCTGTGTTGTCCATTTTCATTCTTCCTCACTGATGGGTATTGGATCCGATCCTCAGATCCGACTCGGCTGCATTTTCAAGACTCTGTTCCTATCCTCGAGCTCCTCCCTCTACCCATAATGATCTACACCAACCCTAACTCCTCAGATAAGTTTGCTCCCTCCCTGTCCATTGGATTATAAACACCGAAAATACAGAAAAGAGATTGAAGCTCAAACCTGGAACATGTGTGTTCTGAAAATCATCCAAGGATCCTTCATATACCCTATCGTGACCTGCGCCAGGGAAAAAAGCGACAACAACCGGCCGGACCTAGACTTTGGAATTGAGACCGACCGAGGACCCGCCTGACGGCAGGAGAACCCATCTGTTATGACTGCAGCTGTATGCACGATGAACATCATTGTGTGTTCTGAAAATCATCTAAGGATCCTTCTAGGACTGACCAGGCTGGGGGATGGTTGGGAGGGAAGTTGAGGAAGAATGAAAATGGACAACACAGATGCCAAGTCATGCTAAGAATATAACTTTTAAATCTGATGTTGTCCCTTTTCATTCTTCCTCACTGATGGGTCAGAGTCACCAGCTACGTAATTCTTAGGAGGCCCTTAAGGAAGGATATGCTGGAGCACTGTCGAGCCAATGGAAGCCCTGCTTCCGCAGACAATGTCCAATTTCTAATGTGTAGCAAAAAGTGTGATTCTTTGACCAAGTGGCTGCAGCACAGATATCAACTGACAGCCTAGAGGAAAAGGCAGATGAAGTAGCCATAGATCTGGTGGAATGAGCTCTAGGAGGACAAGGAAGTTCCAAACCTTTTTGAGAATAAAACAGTGAAATAATACAGTCAGTAATCCATTTGGCCAGAGTAATTTTGGAAACTGCTTGACCAAAGATGTTAGGGGGATAAAGATACAAACAGCCGTTCAGACTTTCTGTACTGCTTTGTTCTGCAAATATAAAAACATAGTTGCCTGTGATCAAGAAGATGCAGCACACATTCATTCACCCTTACTGGTAAAGCTTGGAAAGAAAACTGATAATTCAATGCATTTGTGACTCCATGCCCACTTTAGGCATAAAGGAAGGGGTGGTTCATACAGCCACACTATCTTTATGGAAAATAATGCAAGGAGGCCTAGTCGATAGTCCTTTTTACATTTTTCAAGCTTACACCCATTCAGACAAAAATGGTCAATAATTAAAAGTCAACTAGTTAGAGCTGGTAGGATGTGTAGTACTTATGAAAATTTTACAAAAGAATGTACATTTTTAAAACAACTATTCGTGAATAGGGGTTATCCAGTCAACTTGGTCGAAGACCTAATATGGGAAGTTAGTCAAAAAAGACTAAATGGCTTTTATAAGCCTTTACTTAACCAACACCTTTCTATTTCTAACCAAACGGAAAATTTTGAAAACCTACTAGTAGAAACAACAGACGTAGTGAATGTAGATGAGTACAGTGGCACACCTTTTAATTTAAGCTTTGTTACAACGTTTAATATGGATTCAGATGTGATTAGATCGATAATTGTAAAAAATTGGAAAATTATTTCTGATTCGCCTTTATTGTTGGAGAAATTTGGTTCTCGTCCTAATATAATTTACAGGAGAGCAAGCAATTTAAAAGAGATTCTACAAAGAAAAGTTAAAAGTGATTCATTTTGTAGACAAAAAGGAACTTTTAAATGTGAAGCTTGCAACTATTGTAAATATATTAAAGTTGGCAACTCATTCAGTATTAGAAATAAAAAATATAAAATCCACCATAAAATCAATTGTCAAACCACTTGTGGTATACATTGCTTTCTGCGAATGTTGCACAGCGTTTATGAGGTAAAACGGACCTAAAAAGTCCGTGAAAGAATATATGAACATACCTACGCAATTAGAAAAAATAAAGAAGAAAACGCATTAGCAAAACATACTTGTGCACACCCTGGACATACGTTTTTATTTATGGGGATAGATCATGTCCCGGGTGATATCAGGGGTGGTCCAATATCGCTTATCTTAGAAAACCGGGAGCTTGAGTGGCAACTGACCCTAGATGCTTTCAAGTCTCCCGGTTTAAATGAAAATTGTAATATTACCCCAGTTTTAAAATTACGTAGTTATTTACGGTAATTGACATTTTAAAGTAGTATATATAGCCTATATAACACTTAGGACAAAAACTATTTTTTTAAAATATGTTCATTTGGTATTATTATTATATATTAGCTGAATTCTGAAAAATGGTTTGAGTGTTGTATGTTGGATGTTATACATTTTCAATGTATTGTATCTTAATTTAAATAGGTTTTTTGAACCTTTTTTATCTTTAAAAGGTGGCTAGATGAAAGAATAATTAATTAAAAATTTCGTCACTTCCTTTAATCAGAGTTTATGTGTGTTATAAGGAAGTTTTTTTTATTGTATTAACTGTTTGCACTAACCTCTGAGGAAGCTACGAGTCCGTAGCAGCTTTGTTTGTTTTAAGGAATAAAACTGCGTTAAGGACTACTGGACTGTGGGTGTTACTGTTGTGAGTTCGGAATTTCGCCTGCCTTGTGTTTTAATAGCCTAGAGGAAAAGGCAGACGAAGTAGCCATAGATCTGGTGGAATGAGTTCTAGGAGGACAAGGAAGTTCCAAACCTTTTTGAGAATAACAGTGAAATAATACAGTCAGTAATCCATTTGGCCAGAGTAATTTTGGAAACTGCTTGACCAAAGATGTTAGGGGGATAAAGATACAAACAGCCGTTCAGACTTTCTGTACTGCTTTGTTCTGCAAATATAAAAACATAGTTGCCTGTGATCAAGAAGATGCAGCACACATTCATTCACCCTTACTGGTAAAGCTTGGAAAGAAAACTGATAATTCAATGCATTTGTGACTCCATGCCCACTTTAGGCATAAAGGAAGGAGTGGTTCATACAGCCACACTATCTTTATGGAAAATAATGCAAGGAGGCCTAGTCGATAATGCCTCAAGCTCAGAAATTCTTTTTGCTGAAGTGATAGCTACCAAAGCAAATGTTTTCCAATACAGAAACATCATATCACAATTGTTAGCCAGTTCAAAGGGATTCTGAGTCAATTCCTGGAGCACCATGGTGAGGTCCCAAGGGGGAGCAGGATCCTTGATTGGAGGCGTAAGTAGAAAAGTTCCTTTCATGAAAGCTTTACATAATCCAGAAGTTGACAGAGAAGGGAATTCATTGCCAGTCTGGAAGTTGGCAATGCCTGCTAACTGAAGTTTAACAGTAAAAAATCTAGCTCCTTCCTTAAAAAGGGTAGAAAGAAATAGGAGGATGGTCGAAATGGGGGCTGAGAAAGGATCAGTATCTCTTTTGAAGCCCATATAGTGAATCTTTTCCACTTGCTTTTATAGACTTTCTTCATGGAGGCCAAAATAATGTCACGAACTGGGGAAGATAGCCTGGACTTTAATGGAATCGAAGAAACCATGTGGTCAGTTTGAGTCCGTGCAGACAGGGGGTGTTGGTTTTCTGATGGGTGAGATAGATCTCGAGTGGGCTCCAGTATCCATGTGGGATATTTCTGTTGAGACCACAGGAAGGGGAACAATACCTGTCGAGGTCAGAAGGGGGCAATGAGGATACTAGAGCTCTTCAGCCTGCTTGCTTTCTGTAGAAACTTCTGGATCAGTGGAAGAGAGGGAGTAGGCATAGAGGAGACCTGGGGGCCAATCGTAAATAAGAGCATCCCTCAGTGGCTTCCCTCCCAGCGAAGTACTTGCAGAACTTGTTGTTGAGGGGAAAGGCAAACAGGTTGCAGCAATGCTGGCCCCATCGACTGAAAATCATGTTCGCTACTGTTTATAGGTTGGTATTAGGCTATTGGCCCTAGGGCCTGTACAAGCCTAGCCATAACAATTCCCTGGCTATTTCTTCCCACAGTATTTAATTCCCTGGACCCCTGTCTAGCAGGGTGATTGACGTGATCCCCGGGGTGAATCTCCCATCCAATCATCAAGGTTCCTTTTGATGAGGGCCAAAGAGTCGCTCTGCTTCACATGTATGGGCAGTCTATTCCAGAGTCTGGGGAGTCTCTGGGTCAGGAACCTATCCATCCAGCATGTTTTGTTCATTGTGATGACAAGGTTTAGATCCCTGCAGCGTGTGTCTCTGAGGGATTGGGATTTCAAGTGTAGCATGTCCAACAGCTCTGGGTTTGACATGGCCTTGTATGTTGAGCAGAGATTGCCTCTGAGTAGATGATATGTGAGAGTACAGGTGGAGTTTTTTTTTTAGACGGCCAGCATAGGGCATCTGCTTTAGGCCTGTGATTATTTTAGTGAGGTATTTCTGTGGCCCTTCCAGTTGTTGCAGATGTCTTAAGAGGTACATACCAAACAGGGTGTTGTATTCTATAATGGGCCTAATGAGGTACGAGTACAGTGGGACAATGACCTCCTTTTTTCTGGATGAAAAGCCCTTAGTGATAAGGTGTGCCACATAGAAGGATTTCCTGACTGTTGTGGCAATGTGGTTATCGAAGGTGAGACCACTGTCCACCTGTGTGCCTAAGTCTTTTATCACACTTTCAGTGTTTAGTGTACTGCCACCTATGTGGCAATTCACGGGTACATGTTTTTTCCCAAAGGGGATAACTATACATTTCTTGGCATTGAGCTTGAGCCCATGGCTCTGGCACAAAGCATCTGTTTCTGTAAGGCCCTTTTGTAGAATAATTGCTCCCAGTTTGCAGTCATCTATAAACTTCGTTAGCCAGAGCCCCTTAGTGCTGGCCTGTACTACAGAGAAGTAGATGCCAAACAAGAGCGGTCCCAGGACTGAACCCTGAGGTACTCCACTTGTCTGGAGATGGATTTGGAGTCGGCTACTTTTACAGTGTGGGTTCTGTCAGTAAGCCAGCTGGCAACCCATCGAGTGACGTAGGGATTAATGCCAATCTTAGTAAGTTTATCTATCATTCCAGAGTTGGGGATGGTGTTGAAGGCCTTGGCAAGGTCCAGATAGGCTGTGTGAACCACCTTACCCTTGTCCACGGCTCTGGAGACTGATTCAAAGAAGTCAATCAGGTTCAGGAAACAAAATTGGCTCTTCACAAACCCAAACTGGGTGGGGTCCAGTGTTTGAAGGTTGCCAATGTCTTTGTTTATAAGTTCCATGATATGTTCCATGGCCTTGCAGATCAGGCTCATCAGACTGATGGGGCGGTAGTTCCCAGGATCCAAGGTGGATCCCCCCCTTGTGGAGTGGGATAACTGTAGCTGTGCGCCACTCTGAGGGACCACTCGTGAGGAGTCAGAATGGACATGATCAGTCTGTCTACAAGCATGCTGGTTTTCCCCAGTTTATGCGTTGCAACTAGAAAGCGGTCTAAGGAGATTGCCAATTCCCAGATCCTCACTGCCTTTCTGCACAATGGGTATGATCAGGGTTCCTCCTTGTTTGTTGAAGTACTAGACTATTGACATGTTGCCCGTATAGACTGAAATAGTCCCCAGAGGGAGAAGGGTCCTGCCTGAAAGCCTTGCAATGTTAGAAGGACTGCTCTCAACTCTAGGACATTAATATGTAGCTTGGTCTCGGTCGGAAACCACATGCTTTGGGCCATCTTTCCCTTGAAACGCCCCCCATCCCACTTCACTTGAGAAGCATCCATGGTCACTGTGGCTGTTGGGGGTGGAAGAGAGAACAGCCTGCCCATAAACAGGTCATCTGACTGTATCCACCATCGAACATGATGTTTGCAAATGTGAGCGAGTTTGATAGGAAAAGAGAGAGGCTGGTAAAGAATCAACCACTGAACTGCCAAGGTCCACTGGAGAATTCGCATGAAGAATCTTGCCAGCGGAACTAGAACAATGGCAGCCGACACTGATCCCACATATTTCAACACTAGTCTTGCTGGAGGGGATGGGCGAGACAGTAATTCCCATACCGGATTGGTCAATGATGTAATGCAGTGAACAGGTAATGAAGTCACTTGATTTGTAGTGTTCAGCTGAGTTCCAATGAACTCTAGGTTTTGTACAGGAGTCAGGTATGATATGGCCAGATTTATCATGATGCATACAGAGTTGGAGATCTGAAGCTAATAATCTCTGGCCTGTAGAAGTTGATGCTTTGTTGGGGCAGTGAGGAGCCAATTGTCTAGACATGGAAACCTCTGGAATCCTTTGAGCCTCAGGCGAGCTGCCATGGCTGCTATACATTTGGCAAACACCTAGGGGGCTGTGGTTTGCTCAAAGGGCAGCACTCTGAATTTCTTACTGATTGGCTCCCAGCCAAAAGCACAGGTGTCTTTTGGAACACCTCTCTATTTTGATGTGATAGTACACATCCTGAAAATTTATTCAGCACATTCAATCGTCCTTGCATAGAAGGGGCAGAATGGACTGAACCGTAACCATTTGGAACTTTGACTTCTTCACATACTTGCTCAGATGGCTTAGATCCAGAACTGATATTAGGTCCCCTGTTTTCTATGGCACCAAAAAGAAGCGGGAGGAAGTTCCAAATCCTATTTGCTCAGTTGCAACCTCCTGGATGATTTTTTGAAGCAGCTTTTGGACTTCTTGAGCTGCGTACTCACTCGAACTGGGTGGAACATTGGGGAGTTTCCTCCTGGGTCCCGGAGGTGGAACGGAAAAGGGAATGTAATAACTTCTGGAAACTATACTTGGCACCCAAGTGTTGTTTGTAAGATTTGTCCAGGCATTTAGGTGCAGGGAAAGATAACCCCAACTGGGGCAGTGCTTCAGGAGTGCTGATAGGGCCCATCAGAGAAAGTCTCTCTGAAGCCCTGGTTCTGCAGCCCCCCTCAGCCTCTGGGGTGGCATCTAGCATTAAAACCTCCTCCTCTGCCTCTGGAGGAAGTATCCTCACACACAGGTCTTGAAAAGGCCCCCCAAGACTTTCGGAACCAAGTTTTCATCCCTCCTCGCTGATTTCTAGAAAAGGTCCTCTGAAGGGTAGAAAATTTAACCCCCATGGCAGACAGGGTCTTTCCTTCCTGCTCGCTGAGGGTAAATGCATCATTCACCAATGGCCAAAACAAAGAGGTGCCGTTGAATGGGGCATTAACAAAAGATGCTTCAAAGGGTTCTGCAAAATCGCACAGCCTCATCTATGCATGCCTTAGCAATAAATAAAAGTGTAGCCCAGTTGTGGAGAAGACTTTTTGAGGTCCTCTGCTGACATGGTCTCAGCAAGAGGGTTCTGAGAACTCCTTGATCAAATCTCTTTGCAAGCATGTAAAGTATGCCAAATAATTTAATGCCTTCAGCATGAATGTGGCTGAAGCGTTGATGTACTTTCTGAATCTGTCCATCCCTCTGGACTACCTGTTTGGTGGATGACAGAGGAGCTCTGCTCGGCTAGCTCCTTTTTAGTGGCTGACGCAAAAAAATGGCATCAGCTGGGACACCCTTGCTCCAATGTGTTCTATATGCTGGGGGGACTAAACATTTACCTGGATGCTTGAGGATGGGCTCAACGGTGTCTGGTTCCTTCCAGGCCCAGAGGGAAACTAGGTTGATAAGTTTATCCACTGGGGCGGGTCACCCAGGATGTATATGGGCCCATCCCGAAAAACTCAAAGAACACAGACCTTTAAGAAAAGGAGGAGGAGGATGGGTTAAAAAACAGCCACCCTTCTGTCTCAGGATTTCCAGGATGTCTCTGAAGGAGATGTTGTCTGGTGGTGATTGAGGGATCTTTCTCCCTCATCAAAGTCAGTGTCTTCAGTGAGCGACTCAATCGGGGAGTCTATGAGCCTCCTTTTGCACACCTTCTGAGGAACCTCCTCCATGGGGTGTTTGGGAGAGGTGTAGGAAGAAAGAGGAAATTCCTCATGGCAAAGAGCATTGAAGCTTCCAGGGGTAGGCTGACCTGGAGCAGGAATGATGAGCTCAGTGCTCTGACCCAATGAGGGAGGAAAGGAAGGATCAGAGATGGGAGAGGATAGCTCTCTCTGTAAAGAGAAGGCCCTTTCTATCACCTGTAAATCTGACAGACCCGGGGAAGCCCTCCCCAACTTCTTCGGAGCACAGGAGGAAAGGACAGGGCCAACTCTAGATCCACGGCCTCCAGCAAGAATTGGACCTAAGCTGTTGAGGGCAGAGGTGTCAAAAGGAAAAAATAGATCCAACAGAGTCAGAGCCAAACCCAACCCCCAGGACCTGATGGCAACATCTCGGATCAAAGCCCTGAGCAGGGCTGGTCAGGGAAATCATCTGAGTCCATTAAGGGAGCTTCCTCGGATCTGATGCTGACCTTCTTGGGTATCTTGGATCCTGAGACTCCAAAACCACGTGTTGGATCGGAAAAGGAGACTTAATGGACTGGGCAGGTGCACTCACGGATCCAAGAGAGGACAGAGTTGGCAAGACGCCCACCTGGATCTGAGCCTCGAGAAATCTCTGCGTCATCCTGTCCATATTGGCCACAGTCAAGCTCCTCGAAGATCTGGACGAGGATGAGGAAGTGGGTCTGGAACGCTTCAAAGGCATTTGAAATAACTTGGCTGGAAGTGTCAGTGAGACTGGTCTTACTACACTTTCTAGCATTCAGCTCCTAGCTGTCGGATCCGAAGGCCTGGGATCCAGCACATAAACACACACAGAAATAACAAGAAACGCAAAGCGAGTTAAACATTATTCAACAATACCCACTAACAATATCAATAAAGTTAACTAACTCCAACAATAATAAAAAAACAAGCAATAGTGTGCCAGCTTGCACTGCATGTGAATTGTTTTTGCTACTTTTCTGAAAAAAAAAAAAAAAATTTTCTGCTTTTACTGTAGTTGTGTTTCTTCCTACTTCATTTTGCTTTTACATCATCTTAAAAGTACTCATTTGTATTTATTACTGCTTGGTGTAACTCATTCTAAGCCTTTCATTTTAAGCACTTGGGCTTCAGACCAGTTGTTTTACATTAAGAAGGTTTGTGGTCTGCACTGTGGTGGCAGGACAGGTAGCTTACATCCTTCTAAGTTGGGAACTGCTGATTGAGGGCTCAGTGTCTGTTATTCTAAAAGTGTATTAGTTCTGGTTTAAGCACTTGGGCTTCAGGCCAGTTATTTTACATTAAGAAGGTTCGTGGTCTGCACTCTTGTGGGAGGAGAAGCTGGACTCTGCCCTTCTGAGCTGGGAATTTCTGGTTAAAGGCTTATAGTGCCTGCATATTTCAACTGTTTCTTACTGAAATTGGTACACCTTGTTTGCTGTAGCATAGACTAGATCCAGGCCTGCTGAATCTAGCTTTGTTTGTATGCTTGTTGTTTGTTTGCTTGTTATTTCCCTGAAACGCTAATACCACCTAAAGCGCGACTTTTCAGCGCTTCTGTGGATCCCTAGTGATATCTGCATTGCTTACTGTACTTATTTCCTTGTTTCACTTAAAAGAAAGTTACTGTTTGTCGTTTTTGCATTGAAGTTATCTGTAACACATTGCATTTAAGTTACCTGGCACTTGCTCACTAAAGCAATTATATAAGCCAGCACTAAAAAATTAAAAGCACTACACCCTCACAAACTCCCCTTGAGTACCTTGTTCCCCATTGGCCCATTTTTTCAATTATAAAGGAATTCCCAATACTATTCTAGCATGTCCAAAGGTCAGTTGTCAATCTCCTCTCCGGTCCAGCTGGTGAATCTGGGAATCTTGAGGCAATGTTACAATTGCCTCATGTACACAGACAACCCTCTCCTCTTCCCAACAAATTCCAACACATGTGAAAGATGCATCCATATAGCCAAACTGGAGGCTAAGCTCCCTCAACTCAGTACTGGCGTAACCAGTCAGGAGGAGAAGGAAACCAAACTCACTACAATTCCAGTCTCACATAGACCTACCACGACAGCAAACCAAACACACAAAAACATACTCGGAGGCTCTAAATAAAAATCTGCATAACCAGCAGAGACCTCCAAAGCTGACACCCAAGCAACCGCTACCCCAAAACAAAACACGTGCAACACATAGCTCACAAAGCCAGTGTGCCAGTCACAGCCCTTAAGGCTAAACAACACACCTGATACACTTGTAATAGGTGACTATCGTCAGGCACACTGACGTCCCACTCACCAGGCTGAACAAGGAGAAGGTCACTGTGAGCTGCCTGTCGGGCGCTAGGATCTGCCACATAACACAAGCACTCAGGTCACTCCAAGGCAAGTACAAATATGACTTAGTCATTGTCCATGCTGGTGTGAATGACCTGAGATGTACCTCCCTGGACTACATGAAGAGACAGAGGAGCTCTCTGAGCATGTGGCCCAGGCCGGTATGACCCTGACCTTGAGTAGCATCTTACCCTCACCAAGAATTATGCCACAATATGAAGACAAGATGATCAATTTCAACAACTGGCTTAAGTATTGGTGTCATTCAAAGGGGATCCAATGCCCGTCAGCCTGGGATGACATGCTCAACACGCCACGATGCTTCGCTAGGGACGGCTTGAACCGGTCACCCCTGGGCTTTCGGATATTGGCAAAGGCTCTTGCTACCCCCATAGTGCCTTTTTTAGGCAAGGCTCAAAAGACAAACCCACCTCCATAGGTATCACAAGGGATAAGAAACTAAAAGTAATGTTACTCAACGCCAGAAGTCTAAACCTCAAGATGCACACACTCGAAACTCTCCTTAGCATGGAGAACATCGATATCTGTGCAGTAACAGAAACCTGGTTCAAGGCTCCCGAGAGCACCCCAGCACTACCAGGTTATACCTCATACCATGCTTTTCGGCCCCAAAACTTGGACCGAACCACAAAAGGAGGGGGAGTATCAATATTCGTCAAAGATACCCACACCTCCAGGTTGGTGGCACAGCACGAAGCATCAGAGACTATCCATGTGCAGCTAACAGTGGGTAAAACTGCCTTCCAGTTTATAGCCTGCTACAGACCACCCTCCCAAACCCAGGAAACCCCACTCGGCCTTCCTGAGAACACTGGAAAATATGAAGGTCTCTCCAAACACCATTATAATGGGCAACTTCAACTACCCAAACATAGACTGGGAGCATTACTCTAGCTCCAACACCCTAGCCGAAAGGTTCCTAGAATTTATAAACTCAAATGCTATGGAACAGCTTGTTACCACTCCCACAAGAGGGGAAAACATACTGGACCTGATCATCACCAACATGGAGACTTTATGCTCCAGACCAGAAGTGTATCCCTCACTGGTAAGATCAGACCATAAAATAATCTCACTGGATATTCACATCCCGACCCCACCTCCTGCCCAGAAAACCACAGTGAAAAACTTCTCTAAAGCAAATTTCACACTCCTCAAAACTGAGGTGGAATCCTTCAAAGCCCCCGGGCTTGTGGAAAATACGGCCCAGACCGCAGAATCCTTTATAAATGCATTCTATGAACACCTTCAGGAATGCATGGATCATGCAATCCCAAATAAAACCAAGACCCAATCCTCCAAAGGCAGACGTCCTGTCTGGTGGACCCCAACCATAAACAAACTATACAATAGAAGGAGGAAGCTACTAAATGATAGAGCAAAATCCCAAAAGGGAAGGCATCTCTGATCAGTATTAGCAAAAACTACGGGCACTCATAAAATCGTCTAAGGCCAGCTTGAGAGAAACACTGCACAGGACACTAAGGATAATCACAAGGCTTTCTTTAGTTATGTTAGGAACCAGGGTGGGAATTCCCAGATATGCTCAGAATTCGTCCAAAATGACAAAAATACACGAACCCACAGATATTGCCAACATCCTAGCTGACAGGTTCAGCAAACCCCCTCCCACCAAAGGGCAAATATCTATCCCAGCAGAGTGCTGCCCCTGACATCTCAGATGCTCAGGTAAGAGCCGCCCTCTCCAAAGCAAAAACACAGCATCAATGGGACCAGACGGTGTCCCGGGCTGCGTCCTACATGAACTCCAAGAAGAGCTAAACCCAAACATAAAACTACTGTTCAATCTCAGCCTTACTACAGGATATGTACCCTAAGAGTGGCGTACAGCAACAGTGGTCCCTCTCCACAAAGGTGGTGCCTCAACGGATCCTGGAAACTATTGCCCCATAAGCCTGACTAGCTTGGTCTGCTAAGCTATGGAAAGGATCATCATGGACCTCATAAATAAAGATATTGGGGACCTACAGACACTGGATCCTACCCAGTTCGGCTTTGTTAAGGGCAGATCCTGCCTCTTAAACCTGGTTGATTTCTTTGAAACAGTCACCAAGGCCATTGATGAGGGGAAGGTGGTTCACACAGCCTACCTGGACCTCATAAAAAGCCTTGATACAATACCCCACTCAGGCATTATAGATAAGCTCACCAGCTTAAATATAAACCCTATATCACTAGATGGGTTGCAAACTGGCTCAAGGACAGAACCCACATGGTTAGAATTACTGGAGCCATGTCAGACTCAAACCAGTTACAAGTGGCATCCCACAAGGCTCAGTCCTGGGACCTCTCTTGTTCGGTATATATTTCTCGGAGGTACAGGCCAACACGGAAGGACTGTGGCTGACCAAGTTCGCAGATGACTGCAAACTGGGCACCATAATCGACTCTCCAGCCGACACAAGCATCCTCCAAAAGGGCCTCATAGAAAAAGACAACTGGTGCCAGAGCCATAGCCTCAAGCTAAACACCAAAAAGTGTATAGTCATCTCCTTTGGCAAAAACAAAGTGCCCACAAATTACCACATAGGTGGTAATCCATTAAGTACAGAAGTAGTAATTTGGGACCTAGGGACCGAAGTTGATAGCAGTCTATCATTTGACAACCACTTGGCCAAAGTGGTTAGAAAAACATTTTATATAGCCCACCTAATCATGAAGGGATTCACATCTACATCAGGGGAGGTCATCATGCCTCTTTACTCATCCCTCATCAGGCCCATAATTGAGTACAATGCCCCTTTCGGGATGTACCTTACCAGACACCTGCAGCAACTGGAAAGACCCCAAAAGTACCTCACCAAGAGGATCAAAGGGCTCAAACAGATGCCATATGCTGCCCGGTTAAAGAAACTCCAGCTCTACTCAGTGGCATACCGCCTGTTCAGGGGCGATCTGTGCCTGACGTATAAAGCCATGTCCAACCCGGAATTAATGGACATGCTGCACCTCAGAAAATCCAAATCCCATCGAGCTATGCGCTCGAGAGACTTGAACCTCAGCACTGAAATAAATAGAACATGCTGGAGGGACAGATTCATAACCCAGAGGCTCCCTTCACTCTGGAATAAAATCCCAGTCCAGGATAGGCAGAGTCCCTCATTGACTAAGAGGAATCTTGATGAGTGGATGGGAGATCGTAGGTTTAACCCGGGTATCACTTCTGTGTCACTGTTAGACAGAGGCACAGTATACTAACCTCGAAAAAGGGCATAGCAAAATTCATTTAAAATGGGTGGCAAAAGCCAAACACATTCTGGCTAGGCTTATAAATGCCCTAGGGCAGATAGCCTAGTATGAACCTATGAACCTAATAAACACCCTAATGCCAGTGAAAAGCTAAGGAAAGACAAGGGAGGAGAGAGAGAGAGGTTATCACAGAAAAACTAATAAGTATAACTTAGAAGTTATCGATAGTAGTATTTGTAAAAATTAAAAAAAAAAAAAAGTCTCGCGCTCGCGATCAGGGATCTGCATCTTAGCTGCAAGGTGGCAAATGAGATCTGAGGAGTTAGGGTTGGTACAGAACATTATGGGTAAAGAAGAAGCTCAAGACTAGGATCCAAGTCTTGTAAATGCGGACGAGTCGGATCGGAGGGTAGGATCCCAACATAATTCATGAGGAAGATGAAAAGGACATCATCAAATTAATTTATTACATACCCTGAGACAGACAACTTGGTAAGAGAACCTTACTAATAACATACTTCACATCCTGACCTTTAATATGTTGGGTCTGCTGCAGTACAGGAACTGCAAAAATTATACGGATTAGGAAAATCATTTTTTTTAATTCAAGTCACAGTGCTAACAAAAGACTGTAATGCCCTTGCCAATGCAAATACATCCAAATATCACTTTAATCCCTCCAGCAATGAACAGATTCTTATTTATTCAACCACTTTCCAATACTCACATTATCCTAGTCAAGGTCATAGAAAAGCTGGCACGCATCTGACATAAGGTTGAGACCTAATTCTGAACAGGACGTGAATCCATCTCAAAATATATACACAGACAGCACTCATCTACTAACTCAAAGGATGGAAAGTTCACCTGTGGGCATGTTTCTGGGGTGTAGGAGAAAACCAGAAACCCCAGCGATAGCACAGAGAGTCCTTTGAGTTGACTCTACATAGAAGGCACACCAGCCAAGGATCATGCCAGATTATTAACTGCTATGAGACCACAACACCAACTGTTAAATCACTGTACAACCAAGGCATCTGTTTTCAGTAACAGAAAACTCCTGTCAACTTTCTATAGAAAGAAAAGGAGCTGGCTTCACTCTTTCCAGCTCCATACACTCATGCCAACATATTACAATATCAGGGGAATGATCTGTACCCCATACTGACCTTAACTGAGACAGAAAGAAAGAAGAAAGGAAAGTAACAAGCCCCACCTCCCCCCAAAAAATGACATGACAAGTTATTTTTATGTAGTTCAGAAAAGTATACCTCACTAAGTTAAAGACATGCCCAGGTATCACAATACTGACGTGTCCCTACAGTTACAGGTACACCTCACTCAGTTACAGACATGCCCAGGTATCACAATATAGATGTGTCCCTACAGTTATAGGTACACCTCACTCAGTTACAGACATATGCCCAGGTATTACAGTACTGATGTGTCCTTACTTAGTGCAGACTGTGGAAAACAGCAGGTCTTTAAGCTTCACACAGATTCTGCAACTATAGAGATAGCAATAATCCTTCAGTGCTTTCATAACAGAGAGGAAGGCTGAACCCTGAAAGAACAATGCTAGGAACAGTAAATAATAAAATGTCCACACCCTGGTATAAACACACCAAAAAGTGAGGGAGTGGCTACTGTAGCAGTGATCATTCAAAAAAACTACTGTTATGACAAGTTTACTTACACAACTACATTGTGGTCATCATACTGACCACTGCCACAGTAGCCTTAGCTATATAGGTATATTACCCTGGCTTACTACATTTCGAGGTGGAAGGAGACAAGTCCAGTAGTCCCTGGAGAACGGCCTTAGCAAAGCCTGATCTGGACCCATTAAAGGAATTAAGCTTGTAATACCTTGTAAATATATGTGTAGAGAGGACCAAGTTGCTGCTTCTAGAGTACTTCTAGAATCCATCCCATTCCAAAACATCACAGATTAAGCCAGGGCCCTGGAAGAGTGGGGCCTTGACCCTGCCTGCTTTAATTTTACTGTGGTGAGTATAACAAAAAGTACAGTTTTGTACCTACCATAAATGTAGATGTTCGAGGATCCACATTGCTGCAGTCTAAACTTGGGGGTAGTCCTGTCCAGTGGGGCCGAATACTTGCCCCAGATGTCAGAAGACCCTAAAAGACAAGGCCCAATATACCACACCAAAAAAATATGTATAATATATACAAATATACAAAAAAAAATATCAGCACCTACCCTCACCCACACAACCACCCTAAACACAGAATCCCAAAGCAGAGGTAGGGGGCTGGTCAAAAAAAGAAGCAGGAGGAGACAACATGCCTTGCAAATAAAATAGGCAAAACCAGCCCAGACTTAGAGAGAGAGGGAAGGAGATAATGCTTAGAGAAAGGTAGCTGCCTCCAAAATATCCTTAGTTGCCACCCCCTTAGAAATGCTTGTGTGTGGCAGGCTAGTGGAATGAGGCCTAATCCCTCCTCCCTGGAATCTCCTCCTTGCCATGAACAAAATTAATGCAATGCAATGCATCCAGCTTGCCCTCTTGACTCAAAAAAAAAGAAACAACAACTGAGACTGTCTAAAAAAAAAAGTCCTTGCTGCTTAATAACGCATGATTGCCTGTACATCTAAAAGTGCAAAATCTTTTTTCTTTTTTTTTTGGGGTCTGCATAAAAAAAGTAAAGTATATAAATGTATGGTTTAGAATAAAGAAACCAACTAGAAACCACCCTAGGCAATAAATGAAAGAAGGACCCTATAAATCAAAGGGCTCTACTGCCATAAGGCCTGCAACTCAGACCACCATTCTTGCAGAAGTAATAGCCAAACAGAAAAGCAGTCTCCATGACAAGTATTTCAAATTCAGCAGTAGCCGCGGGCTCAAAAGTTTGTAGTTAAGTTTTTAAAAATTGAGATCCCAAGCAGAAGTAGAGTAGGGGGTCTGGGGTCTTATATTCTTTGCCTTCTGAAACTGCTCTAGCTTCCATAATCACATTTAAAACTTGTTGAGGAAGTTGACCTGCTGTGTGTTTCACACACAATATGCCCAGGCTGTAGATGAAGAGAGAAGCTTGATGTGGAATCAAGGTAAAGGCCATGGAGGCTTCCTTCCAGACCTCAGTAGTAGGTACCAGTGTTGCGGGAGCCGAGGCCAATCTGGAGCTAAAAAAATCATGGCTCTCTTGTCTGACCAAGCTGTGTGATGAAACCCCTTTTGTGCAAAACTTTGGCAGCTGGTGGTTTGGTGAGAAAGCGACAGATCTATCTGGGAGTTCCCCCACACTGTCAATGATGAGCTCCCCCAGCAATGTCCCGGCATCTGTCGTTAAAAAAAACTGCCGCCTCTGCCGGGTCACAATATGCAGTTTGGCATTGGGGAGCACCAAATGTCCTTGCAGTCAGCACGGACTGATGAGATAGTTGATGGAAGTAAGGGGTACTAGACTGGACTTTATTTTCGTTCACAGAATACCTAGCATCTTTAGCACTGCTTATAACATATTCCAGATGCTGAAGGTCTTCCTTCTTTGAGCCAGAACAGTGATCTTTGCCCAGCAGAGGTAAAAAAGTTGTTGCGTCAACATCTTGAACTTGTGAGCCTCTTCCCTTTGTGGAGGGAGGAGTCTCATGCCTTTGAAAATGGGGCAACATCTGTCTTGAGTAATTAAATCCCAATTTTTCTTTGAAGAAGACAGTCTCCCTCCCAAGGAGCTGCCAGGCGAGATCTACTGGCAGCTGAAAAAGGCAGGGTCATTGGGTCTGTTACGAAGGGGACTGACCCTGCCCTCACCAAAGAACCTTGAGCTCTGCCCTACCACGTCTAGACCTACCCTAGACTGGGAATCATAAGCAGGATATGTCCATCCCTTAGTAGGCCAATTTCTACTAAACATCCACCTTAGATTTCAGTTGTGTTTGATATTTTAGCATGTGAAACTGACAATTCAACGCCCTCATGGATCAGGTTTAACAGGAGCAGGAGGCAAAGATCAGGGTTCAGGAAGTTTAAGCATATGTTTCTTAGGCACAGAACCTGAAGTGCTAGGAGAAGCCCCACTGAAGCTTTGTTAAACCTAGCACAAAGCGGCATATCCAAACGTGGTGCTATTCACTTTTCTGACATCCGGTTTAAATACTGAGCAAGAAAAAACCAAAATGTTCCCAGCAGGTACTTAGCAACTCTGATTCGGCGGTCTGACTCTCCTTTCAGAAAATTTCATCACGATAACCTGCACGCAAACTGCTTCTGCATCGACCATGCATGGGAAAGACTGACTGAGGATATGGTCGGTCAGCGGCGCATGAGTACCCTGGCGTGTGGCGTCAGTGACTGCAGCAATGTGGAATGAAGAACATCATAACAGCCTTAAGACAACCATTTGGAAATGGTCTGCTGTGACACAGGTCGTCTTTCTTACCTTCCAGAGAAATATAACTGATCAGATGATCTGAGAGATTTAGTTCTGTTGATCTAGAACCTGAGCTGTCTGTGGGCATCCAAGATGTGTAATATGCCTTCTCTCTCATTTTTAGGTTCAGGAAAGAAAATGGGGAGATGGACAGCTTGTCAAAGTAAACCTGGACACCATTTTAGGCACAAAAGGATTACTTCTCAAAGAAAGCCTGTCCCTATGGAAAATGAGGTAGGACTGACTCAACTTAAGTGCATGCAACTCAAGATACCCTTCACTCAGAGGTCAGAGCAATCAATAAAACCGTTTACCATGTTGAGAACCTCAAAATCAGCCAGGTTAGCTGGTTTAAATGGAGCAAGTGGTAGCTTCTAGAACACAGGATTATAATCCCAAGGAGGGGTCACTGGTTTTCTTAGAGGCTTTTTATGCAAAACCCTTTTCAAAAATATTCTGACATGAGAATAGATTGAAAAAAAAGAGGATCCATGGGCAGATATGCTGAAATGGCTGACAAATGAACCTTGATGGAGGACTAAGAAAGGCCATATGATAGTACTTCACACAAATATTGTAAAACCACAACACAATTAGCCCTGAATGGGTGCTGGATTACGTTGTTGTCACAGACTAGAAACAAAGCTTTTCTATTTGCTAATATACGATTTTCTAGTAGCAGACTTTCTTGTCTCTATCAGTATCTGTTGCAAAATAAACAGGTGTCTAAAGGAAATTAAGACCCTATCATCTCGGCACTCAATTGAAGTTGATTGGGGTAGGGGTGTAACAAACACCCATGATTTTTTGTCAGTAGAATCAATCTGTGAAGAAGTGTGTGGTAAATACGCCTGGCTATTTCCAAAAGATGAGAGAACCACTGTTGCTTGGACTAGAAGGGAGTCAACAGAATGATGTTGGAGCATTCCCTCTGAAACTTCAGAAGTACCCTGGACATCAATAGAAAGGCTGGAAAAGAAAACAGGAACATTCTTGTCCAAGGAAAAGAAAAGGCATCTGTCTTTCAGGCCTTCATGCATGGAGCCCTGGAGCGGAATCTTGTCAGCTAATTGTTCAGAGACGAGGGTCTACTCAAGAAAGTCCTTATACATGGTTCAAAACTCGAAAGCTCCCTGATTTAGTCTCCATTTGTGATGGTCTGCCCTTGTCCTACTCAGCTGCCACACAATTTTGCTCTGATAGAATGTCACTCTACAGGCATCCTTCAATATGAAGCCATATCCCATGCTAACATGCCTAGTCTACAAACGGTAAGACTTGCTTCCTACTTGCTAGTCAATGTACCACATGACTGTGGTATTATCCAACAACTTGAAGGGGTTCCAGGGACCAAAGATAATTCAGAGAGTTAAATATAAAAAAGATGTTTTCCCTGATGAAGGTATTCATGTGCTTTCTGCTGTACTCCTTGCACTTTTACCCCTTCTGAAACGGCTTCCCAGGAAAAGTCTAAAGCATCTGTGCTGACTGCTTTGGAACAGGGAGGGAGAAGGGGAGTCTTGGATTTATGGACATTTGCTGTCCCACACAGTAATTTCTCTTCTGACAAATCCCAGCCCTGGGATTGGAAAATATAAAGGATATTGGTGCTGGGATCACAGAGACTTCAGATACCTTTGTATCTTACTCATGTGGAGTCTTGCCAGGGGTATTACGAGAATCCATAGATGCCATGAGACCCAAAATCCTGAGGCATTCCATTGCAGTGAAAGAAGGTCCTGAGTGAAAAACCTTAAAAACATATATAGATATACATATACTTTTTCCTGTGGAGGAGGAGTTCTTTGATCTGAGTTGGCTAGCTGACACCCCAGAAAAAATTCCTGGGCGGAGTCAAAAAAGACTTACAAATGTTCTCTTGGAATTCCAGTTAGTGTTAGAGATCTGTCATCCACATGAGAGATTCCTAATTAGTTGAATACTCTTCAAAGACAAGTAAGTCATGTAAATATAGGAAAATGTGGATTCCCTGTAGTTTGCAATGAGCTATAACTGGAGCCAGACACTTTGTGAATACTACTGGTGCAGTGGATAGTCCAAAGGTTAAGGAGAGAACTGATAGTGTGATCCAGACTCTCAAAACTTTAAGAAATGCCTAAAGTCTGGAAGATAGGAATGGAATGTGAAACATCTTTAAAATCTAGTGTTACCAGGGAACATGAATGAGGAGGAAGAGGTAACAGGTTGTGAAGTAACCTTTCACATTTGGTAACCATCTTAAAACAGGTTTAGGGGAAAGAAAGATCCAGAAGCATTTTTTTTTCTTTCTTTAGCACTAAACATATCTTTGAATAAAAACCTTTCCCAACCTGGGAAGGAATAAGCAGTTCGATCACTCACAGGGACAGAATGTGTTGAAGTACAGGGGTAAATAAAAAGGTTTGGTGGATGAGGAATTACCCCTTGATGAATGACCTTTAGAACCCATTTGTCTGAAACTATCTGTTGTCAAAGAAAAAATAAAATAGAGATTCAGACTTTCAGAAAGGGGGAAAGGGGCAGCCAAGGTCGGGGGGGGGGGGGGTTCCCCTCATTCTGAACTGCTGGGACAGTCCTTGGTTTTGGGATGGGTCCTGCATTCTTTCTGACACCCTCCCACACTTAATCTGTTTTGTGTATATATCTATATATATCTATATATATATATATATATATATATATATATATATATATATAGATATATATAGATATATATACACACACATGCACACACTTTTTTTGTCAAACCTGGATAATAGGCAAGAGCATCCCCTAGAAATTTGGAAAAGGAGGGTCGAAAAATATTAGCAATTTCATGTATCAACTTATTCTTTCATCACACTTTCTGATAACCTCTGCAGCATAGGAATTAAAAACTAAATCTCTAGCCAAAGGAGAATTTAAAATCTCATTCTGCATATCAACTGGGAGGCTGCAAGTATGCAGCCAGGAAAACCTCCTCAAGACAGTACCAGTGGCCATAGCCCTGGAAGAAGAATCATCCAAGTCATAGACACTATAAACAATGAGCAGTGACGTGTATAATGGAAGAAACTAAATATGTAAAGCAGATTTTTCCTCAGAAGAAGAAACTGCAGACTAAACATTCCTCATACTTTCACAATTAGTCAATATAAGCTTTAACATATGAACCTGGCAATTCAAACTTTTGAAAATCAAAATTGCATAAGTAAACACTTTTTCCAATACTTGAGGCCACGGTGGTGCAGCGGTTAGCGTGGTCACCTCACAGCAAGAGGTTCTCCCATTCCATTCTTGGCTGGAGTGCCTTCTGTGTGGAGTCTGCATGCCCTCCCCGCGGTCGAGTGACAAAGACATGCAGGTAGGTGTGAGCATGAATGGGTGTGCCTTCTTTGAAGGTTGGGCTGGCAACTTGGCACTGTAAAAATCCACTGCCAATCATTAGCGGACCGGAGTTTCGCTGTGGCAACCCCTAACCAGAAAAAGCTGAAAGAAAAAGATCAATAATCTTCCCACCCTTGTCAGAAAAGGTAGGATTGGAATTGACCATTCCTCCAGTTCTGTCAGCTCTGGAGGATGTGTGGTGACTGCCTGCAATTTCCTTACAGTCAACCTGCTGCACATAAAAAGGCAAATAATATGTATGAAGTTCCTCAGTCTTAAGTTTTTTTATACACTCTTCCCAAACTTGACCCAGCAGCTACAGCTTTACTTAATCCTATTGCTGTTGAATATTTTGTTAATTACAGTCCTACTCTTTATGACAAGGCTGGGAAGATTATTGATAAGTATTGGGAAAAAAAGTGTATACTTCAACAACCGAACACTGAAGAATGTTCCACAAATTCGTTCTGTAACGGCTCATCATATTTTCTAAGGGACTGAAAAACCCCAGTGTTCTCCCACTGAAAACTCTAGCATATTCTGGAAACAGTCTCAGAGAAGAAACTCCATCAGGAGAATCAGAAACCGAGCTCTCCTCAGTGTCAAAATTAGAAAACTGTAGAAAAACCCCTGTACATGTCCCCCTTCATCTTCCTGTCCACATTCAGAATCTTAAATCTCTTCAAGAAAAGAGGTATCCTATCTTTTTTTTTTTTTTTTTTTTACCAGAAGCCACCTTATAATGAAGGCCAAATTAAACCTTGAGCCAGACCCAGTAACCTACGCCTGTCCAAGGAACTTTGAGGAGGAGTAGATACACGTTTACTGTTTTGTTTATTTTTAACAGGAAATTGGTGACAACAGTGTTAATAGCAGAGGCAGCAGCTTCCTGGGGATCATTGGGGATGACTAAACAGCAAAACCTTCCATACTTCCTCTTTGAAGACTGACAAGAGTGGCTCCCCCCTTGCTCATTGAGGGGACCCCCCCCCCAACAGCTACAGAGGATGTGGCTAAACCCTGCTCCATTACTGGCTTGGAGGTGCTACACCAGATGGATCCGGGGTAAAAGAGGAGTGGTCTGAGGAGCAAGCTATGGCAGCATCAGAGTCATCCACTTGAAGCCAAGACAAACTGCTAGCCTGCTATGGTGAGAAAGGCTGCTTGCTTAACTTTTTCTTTTTGTGGCTGGATGAAGGGCAGATTGTGAGAAGGGCAGTTTGTTAGATGATAAGAGGAAAATGGTGCCTCTCTCTTCCAAGGAAAACAAGCAGAAAAAGACCAACAATTTGAAATCCTTAAAGTCACTTTTTATTTCACAAAAAGACAGTAAAAGCACTTCAGAAAATGGGGGAACTGTATACCATCACTCTGACAGGAGAATAAACATTCGCCAGCAGGGAGTTAATGTACAGGTAATGAATGCCCACTAAAAAACGAGTTTGAGAGTTCACAGCAGCATATTAAGCTGCTGTGGAGTTCAGATTGTTAGGAAGCTAATGGCCACCATTACTTTACGCTCACTAAGCAACACTTTTGCTGTTTAGCAAGTCTAAAAAAGAAAATTAAAAAATAAAAGTGTGTGTGTTTATGTCCATGCAGGTGTGCATAAAAGTAAGAATGAGAGTGAATGAAGCATTTTACGCTCACTAAGCAGCACTTCTCCGGTTTAGCAAGTATAAAATTAAAACAGATGGACAATAAAGGAAAAGTGCTTGCGTTTGTGTGTTTACGTTTCTGTCCGAGTGTGCGAGTGTATGAGTGCTGGCTTGCATGAAAGCGGAAAAGTGTGAGCATCTGTGTGAGCGTGTGTGTGTGTGAGAGAGAGAGAGAGAGAGAGAGCTGTGGAGGCAACTCTTAAAATTAAGAGGTATACATACCTCTCAACCTCACAGCTCAAGAAATCCGGATAAAGCCGAAACTAATTGGGGGGGGGGGGGGCAAAGGCTCAAAAACAGGGACAAACTAAGTAGATTGTATAAAATTAGAAAGTTGCTATAACAAGATTTATGTTAACGTGCATTTTCTGAAGGATATTAAGTGTCTACCTCTTACCTGTCCCTGAATTTAGCTCTGCTGAACTTAATCCCACCAAAAACTAATGACTTGGAAAAAGGTGGTGAATTAGACTTACAATAGTGTTACATACTTTTTTACTTCAGAAAATGTATATTAATTAATATTCTCTTATTATGTCAATGTCTCACACTAATAGTATTAATATTTTAAAAAAGTGTCCCTTATAACTTATGGATTTGTCCCAAATCCTGTTGAGTATGATAAGGTCTGAAACTCACATTTAACTCAATACTCAGTGACTTCAACCCCCAATGATTTGCAAGCATATACTACAGCAAGTTTGAAACCGAAGGCAAAATAACTATTTTATATCAAAATTAATATATATATATATATATATATATATATATATATATATATATATATATATATATATATATATATATATATATATATATATATATATATATATATATATATATATATATATATATATATAGGTTCCATTTAAGTGAGCCAAGTTTCAGAACTTCGAATTTCATATGGCCGAAACCATACGATCGAAGTTTTAAAACTCTGAACAGTTAAACAGAGATCTCCATACAGAACGGAATGGGAATATTCCCTTTTCTTCATTGTAGTGCGATCTCTGAGTTGGTATATATTAATAGCGGGGAGTGTGGTGGGTGCAGGAGGGGCTTGCCCCCTGCATAAATGTGTTTTAATTTTTAATTTTTTTTTTTTTAATGTTCGAAGTTACAAAACTTCGATCATATGGTCCCAGCCATATGAGATTAAAAGTTTTGTAATTTGGATCATTCAAAGCAGATCCATATATATCTCAATCTTTCTCTCTCTACACACACACACATATATATATATATATATATATATATATATATATATATATATATGGGTTACCTTCATTTGATCAAAATTTCATTTGATCTAAACTCATTTGATCAAAAGTTAATTTGATTGAAAACCAGTATTCAAGGCAGATAACAGGGATGTGTCGTGCAACCCTGGAGTTAGTATATATAGTTTGGGGGGTGTGGGGGGGCAAAGCCCCCCACCTAGTTTCCTTCAAAATCTACTTTTTGTGTTATTTTCTTCTTTTGAAGGAAACTAGGTGGGGGCTTTGCCCCCCCCACACACACCCAATGTGGGAGGCTGCACCCCCCCCCACATCCCCCCTAACTATATATACCAACTCCGGGGTCACATGACCTTGGGGAGGGGGAGAAATCCCTGTTATCTGCCTTGAATACTGGTTTTCGGTCAAATGAAATTTCGATCAAATGAAGGTAACTCATATATATATATGCGAAAAAAGGACTGTAGAGCTGGAACCTTATGGGTTCAGTTTAATGGAATCAAAAGAGCCACACTGACACCAGATCTACTTATCTGGTGTCAGTGTGGCTTTTTTGATTCCATAAAACTGAACCCATAAGGTTCCAGCTCTACAATCCTTTTTTCGCATATGTTTTGCAGTTTCAGCTGTTTTAAACCTACCTTTAATATATATATATATATATATATATATATATATATATATATATATACACATAGTAATTAAAAAAGAAACACAAAACAATTCAACAGATAGCTCATTCTCTAAGATCAATAATGCCTCCAAGTGTGTGTGTTACTGTGTAAATAACACCCTTCCAGAGGGTGCATAGGCCCTCCACCAGCAGCACCAGGCCTCAAAAATCACACCCTGGAGGGCATTACTGCTTGTTTGCCAGTCCCAAAAGTAAAGCAAACACAGTTTCTCCACAGAAAAAAAAACTGTTTTCAGTTAGACAACTTTTAAACTGACAGGAAAAAAGTGTGCTCCCATTTAAAAGTACAGATAAGTCTCACGACAGTCCATTAAAATACACACTACCTGCTTAAGAATAACTTTCCTACACAGTATAGTATAACAAGTAGAAGTTTTTTCACCAAAAGGAACTTATCTGCCCAGCAAGGGAACAGGACAAGCCAACAACGGATCCTGGTAAGCCTGCACAGGAGTCTACAGTGCAGTGGCAGAAAAGCTCTAAAACGCTTGGTGCCCAAAGTTGTCTTTTTGTCAGTTCAACTTGAGTCAATTGACTGCTTAGGCATGTGGAAGGTGCCCTGAAGCTTTGAAAGCTGGCTGGCTGTTATATCCTTGGCAGAATATAACCCATCTACCCAAGACTACTGCAGCAGTGATCAGTACAACGGACATCAGATTGTTCAGTTGTAAATAAGACCATACTAAGGGAAGCAAGTCTTCCATCTCAAGTCAGTGGTGTCCTATTTAGCAGTGTACCAAACTACAAGGAAGTGAAATATTAATGTACAAGAGGAATACAGCATGCTTTGTGAGAAACACATGCAAATGCCACTCTGCACAGCTAAACAAACAGTACCCTTGTCTGCAAGGGTGCCCAACTACAGTACTAAAGGCAAGAATGATCACATCTCTAAATACACATTTATGGACAAGACTGTTCAATGGGGAAATGAAATGAATTTTCATCAGAGAATTTTTAAATTGCAAACATGCATCCAAGTGTCACTGCATAGCTAAACCCCTTCTGTTGCAAGAAATGACCAGGCATCACAAAACTAATAACTGCCCCCTCCTCAAAAGCATCTGTGGTTAATGTTCACTTTGGAAAGGAATTAAAACTGGATCTTCAGTGGACATGCTACACCCAACTACAGAAGGAACAGGTAATGAGCTTCAGTGCTAGACGCTTCTAAACAGCACTGTACAAAGTGCTCTTTAGTCATCCCTACCACAGAACTGGCATGTTGTTAAGGAGGCCACTGAGAAGCCGAACCCAGTTTCTCAGTTGCCCCAGAAGACTATCTGGTTAAGTGAATTGCTCAGTTACACAGTAAGCAAATGGAGGCTGAGGGAATCAAACCCTGACTACAAGCAGCTACTCACACTCTTACTGCCAGACAAATATTTTATCTTATCACTATATTGAAGAAAATGAAGTGTCTTTGCACACATCCATGTCAGGTAGCAAAGGTCAAAAGGAAAACAATATGTCACAAAAATGAAAATATGTGCCAAAGAATCACCCTGTGATAAAATATGAAAGCCTCCCAATAGCACACAAATGAAATAAGTACATCTCCCCTATCTGCAAACTGAGAAACTGTGAGGGATGTAGACTGGTCTTGAGAAAGTGGCCTTAATCCGAATATCAAAGTTGACTGTGACAAAACTGCATTTCTTCACTCAATGGAGGGAGTTTCACTCCTCACGCCCACCCAAACACCCCTGTGCCATTCATGCACTTCTCCAGTGTCACTGCATCTTGGGTCATCATCACCATCATGCACTTCTCCAGTGTCACTGCATCTTGGGTCATCATCACCATCATGCAAACAGCTTTGACAAAAGTACATCCCTACAGAATTAGAATTACTCATGAGTTGCACAAATGGTCTTCATGAAACTGTACAACTCCTGGCTCCAAGAAAATCCTTTAACCAGGCACTACAGTCCCAGTTCACCTCTGAAAACAGCCACATGTACCCTGTGAGTTCACTCAGTGAGAAAAAATCAAACTAACGTGTACCACAGTGTTAAAGGCACAACACAATAATGACAGTAAAATATGCAAGTACTTAAGTAGAGGGGTTTAAAGTAGCTCCAGCCAAAGAAATATGTTCTATGCTAGCATATAAAGAGGGAAGGGGGGGGCTACATTAATTTGGGCAAGATTTAGAACTGTATGCAAGCAGAGGAATGGTAATTGATAAGTCAAGGCATCTTTAAACAGAAGGAAATATTCAAGCTCTTGTTAAAGTCACAATTCAACAACAGTACAGAAGATACAGCATTGGTCTTATTACCACATTACGGAGGAAACGTGCCTCTCAAATAAAGCATTGTGAATACTACTACACAGAGAATGTTACAGAGCACTTATTTAACATATTGCACCATTCTAGATCACCTCAGAAGCAGACAATCCCTCTATAAATATATCAGAAGACTAACAAGCCCCTTAGTAACAAAGTGCCAAACAGTATACTTTAGAAGGAAAATAGAACACCCTTCATCAGCAAGCTTGATCAAATATTAAACTACAGTTAAAAGAAATGACCCTTCATGTACCACAGAACACAAATAAAGAAAAAAATCAAAGTGATGAAACTTTCTTAAGCACCAGTGCATACAAAGAAGCAGGCCCTCGCCTTCACTAACTTGATTCAGTGTCACTATATAAACATGAAGGAGTAGAATCCTCAGTGTATACTGTACCAGTACAACTGTACTGGGAAGGGGAGCAAACCACTCCACCATACACTCAAGACAAGCACCAATGTATGGGAGGGGGGGGGGGTTAGTGGGTCCCTCTACTTCAGACTTATTATAGAGTTTCAAAGGCAGAAAGAAATAGGCAAACCTCTGAATTCTCGAAGCATTTTAAACAGACTGAACAGAGGGAAAGAAGCAAGTCCCATAATCAACAACATATTTAAATACCATTTTAAAGAGTAATAAGCACGTGCAGACAGGGATATACGCAAGCCCCTCACTCATGCACACATATATTTCAGTCCACCTGTGCAGAACAAGAGCAGGTACTTCAATCAGAAGTGTTTTCAAGTACCACAGTTCAAAGGAAAATCAGAAGAACAATTAGTCCCAGCTGTGTTCTAACTCGGGCAGAGACATGTTATAATATCGCTTTTCAAATGCAGAGCAGCAAACCTTTTAGTAACAGACATGTCCAAGAATTAGTGCAGGTCCCTCAGTAACAAGCATCACAATGTCAGACGTCTAAGGAGCACAAATTTTAGGAAAAGGCAAACTTCACATATTACTGTACGCAGCAGCATACCCCTCAGTGACAGACGTACCTGTATATCAGTATGCAGTTGAAAGCTAGACAGCAATCAGGTATTAGCTGTTAACAGACTACGTTATCTTATTGATGGTCATAAATACAAGAATTCAAAGGACGTGATCTGTATGTCAAGACACTGGCTTTGCCTAGGAAGCAAGCGTTGCATTCCTCACTTTTCAATGAGACAGAGTTTAAAACTTGCCAAGGACAACACGAGAATAATCAATACACAAATGATCTGCAGACCTGTGACAATCATTCCAGCAATGAAGGTACAGTAACCACACCATGGCACCAATGTCACAAAAAAGTAAAACAAAATGCATTCTGTACCTGCAATTAAATCCAGACATATGTCAACACAGTTAAGAAAAAAACAATACTGAATAACCCATGCTGATGGCTTAAAAAAAATCAAAAGAAAGCAGGCAATGGGTTGTTACAAGAAAAACAAAACGCTGAAAAGGTGAAAATACAAGTTACAAAAAATAGATCTTGGGTAACCATGAATAACTGAAAAATAAAACGAACATGGAATGACCCATGCTAAATGAAAAAGGAGAAGAAATTCTTAACACAGTAAGAAAATCCTGTGTACCTTACGAGTTGTTGGGGTCTGACGCATCATTGTGGCAAAGAGAGCAGTAGTAATAGACAAAAAAGCAGAGAGAGAGAAGGAAAGATGTTAGAAGAGTCACACAAGAATACAGCAGTTTCACAGTAGACACAGCAGGTGGCTAGACAGGATGGCTTGCAGATGTTTACAGGACATTCATGTTTTTTCCTCTATCAATGAGCATTCATCCATCTAGTTCCACGGCTCTGTAATGTAAGGTAGTTATATCCTGCTCCTCAATGGCTGTGCCTGCCAGGGTACTCCAGCTTCATCTCTGCAGCCAAGGCCGCAACAATAGCATCCTAAAGCCCTGCCAGTTTCCTCTGCTGTCCTTCTCCAACCACCGCCCTGCTAGCTGCTTACATCACCATCTACTCTCAGCTGAGCCCAGTCAGACAGGCTGTGTAGCAGAGCCATGCACCATTAATTGGTTTGATAGCTTCTGCCTTTCTGTACAGGAGGAAGGAAAGCAGATAGGCTACAAAGCTGAATGATGTGACGATGTCTTGTCTCTTAGCAACTATGGAGTACAGCCTTCTGAGTGGCTAATTAGAATGCATCGGTAAGGCTGCTCTCCATTTGAGTGCTGAATGCATCTGTGACTACAGAGTTAGTTTGGAGAATCCCCTGACTAGCTCGAATGTAAACAGACAGATGGTGTCTCTCATGGGTGCAAGGCTGAGTCATACAAGCAGTCAGTTACATAGCAGCAAAACCCCAGCACATTTCCAAGATCTCACAGAAAACCCAGTCCCAATAAAACCCTGACATATTCTTCATCACAGTGCCTTTAACACTGGTATTCATGAAAACATTCTTCGTCACACTGCATATACATCAAATCTTTTCTAAGTAATAAACGTGCTGAACATCATGATTTTTATGTATTTATTTACTTTTTTGTTTTTGCATCCACTATGTTTAAATACAGTCAATGATGGAAGTTTTAAAGCAAGTGACAGGACTAATACTGAATGCTGACTACTGTAAAAGGGTATTGTGAAATGATTTACGTAATCCACTGCAATTGTACTTTAAGTAACAAAACTCAACTCCTACTCCACCAAGTTTCCTAGTCCTTAATAGAGTGCAAACAAAACTTCAGAATGCTTTCAGTTTTTATGTTAAATTTCTCAACAGCTCATTTCTGAATATAAAACACACAGCTTATAGTAAGGTACACAGACAGCAGCATTATGGAATATTTATAACACTAATGATTGATATTCAACAGTAAAAGCACAGTATGTAAACTCTCATAACTCTGCAGACTTAGATTTGAAGCCTGAAGTTGACCTTTCACAGACCGTGAATTAATGACCCACACTCCATTCTAGACTGTCATCCATAGCTGCTTGTGAAAACAGACGCTGTCACATTTCAATAAAGCGACCTACCAAACATCTGCTTATCAAACTTACAGAGTAACACCCTATTCACTGTAGTTTCAGGACTGAAGTATTTTCAGAATCAAAGCCTCTTCAAGACATAAACGTTGAGGAAGAGTGAAGTACATCTGTGAGCAATTAGTATAAGCAATGTCATGTTAAACACTCTCGCAGCTACAACCACGTATGAACAGTCTTCACTTCGGTTTACGAAAAAACAATGAATACTCTTTTTACAAACCTAAACGTGTATTTTTTGCAGTGTGTGCACTAGTAACCCTCTTTAAGTGGTATCTAAAGCAGACCTACACAATCCCTGACTTCATGTGGTTAAAACTGAGAGATGGTTCCTCTCTGGAAATTTTTGTGGTCTATATTACAACTTCAGGCTCGTCTTGTTTAGAAAGTGTAATGCAGACGCTCATTCTAATGAAACATACTGTGATGACAGAATTACCTACTCTGATACAGATACAACTAAGACATTACATTGAGAAGTTAGCACAGACTATAAAATAATACGTTACTAACAGTTATGTTACTGTTTTTTTTTCCTACACAGGAAGCCTGCAGCAACCTGAGTAATCACATGACAACCTATCTCAGTTATGACGACAGGATAACACCAGGGCACAAAGACTGGAATATTAAGTCTGGAAAATCAGGTGCTATCTTCAGCATAGAAAGTTATTAAGACCCCCATGTTGAAGCTTGGCATGCAATTCTACAGACCTTCCCTCTTAAAGGACACAGACACAATCAGGCAGTTCAGACAATTAACACATCACAGTGAGTATTCATCATGAGCCATATGGTGACAGGCGAAGGGTAATTCATATGTTATTCCCTTTGGATAAGGGAGGTCAAAAACTAAAGGAACTCGAGGGATTAGCAAAAACTTAAAAGGCAGCATCTTTTCAGAAGGAAAAAATGTAAAAGACAACTCAGGGTACTGAACACACCAGTGCCCATGCATTAGCAGTGGGGTAAAAAAATGGTGAAACAATTTAAGAATTCATGTGACAAATGTAAGACAATTTGAATGCATGTTGGAACAAGACAAACGCAAAAACAAGAAATGCCCAAGATAAAGGTACATAACACATGGGTAAATGAAAACAAAGAAATCAAAAATTATTACTTAAGCGAGTGCTCTTCCTGCAGTCCTTTCAAACATTGCCCACAGTGCTGGAAATAGTTCATACTACCTGTCCTAAAGCAGTCTCTCCTTCACAGTAACATCTACCAGTCACAGTCCAACAACAGACATACCTGCTTGAGTCCCTTTTTTTCCAAATGGAAGAAAATTACCACAGTACCTGCAGGGACCACAGGAGGGTTTAACATTATTTATTTTAATTTTACATTTGCTAACCGGGAGAGTCCAACTGGATATATGTCCATTTTCAGTGGAGGCCCGGGGAGAAAAGCTCCAGAGCAGTAACACCATTAACAAGAGAAACCAAAAGGTTCATTAGACAATATATAGAGTACACAATCGTTATACTTCTTACAGAGTATAGTAAATATAAGACAGTTAACCAAAGAGTGCATTTGCCAACATTCACAGGCTACATTAACATATCCATGTTATAGAGGTGTTTAGCAGAAAGTATAGCAAGAAGATAGAGTAGATAACTGCCATAACTCATTTCTACACGAGACACATACTATGTTCTTTAGGTTTCTTTACAGTGTTCAGTGATACTACTACTACCCTATGCATACATTACAAAAGCAGTAGATAAGCTGTTACTCTAGTAGCTGGAAACTGAGACATATGAGTTACTGTCCAGGGGTAGTACAGGTACACAATCTGTGATTCATGAAGTGTGTTTTGAGTAGTTTTTTGAATTGGGTGGTGGAGTTATTTATTATGTGGGCTGGAAGAGAGTTCTAGATTTTAGAGATGAAGTGGCTATAAACGGACCTACCTGCCTCATTTTTGAAGTTCCTTCCCTTGCCCTTTGCGTTTTCTTCCTTGTGGCCATGCTCCAAGTCTATTCCTGGAGAAGTGTGGAAGACATTGCTGCCAATCACCCCCATGTGAAGCTCTAGATAGCTACCACACTACAATGCCTTCAAATGTCAGGATTAAGACACTGGCAATGTGGCAAGGTTTTAACATTAAGTCTCTCACTGAGTAATAAAGGAAATGCTGGAGCACATTTTGGATTGTAATCTAATGTTCACACTGACTCTGTATGCTGTTAAGGTATGTAAATGCAGAACTCCATGGACCACAGCAAAAATTATATTCAAAATACTGTTACATTAAACGTCAGAATGGGCTGGCTCTTCAAGTTTTCTGCCAAGCTGTGATGCCTGGAAAAGATGAACCCAACCCAAAATCCATCAGAGAGGATCCCCTGATGTTAAACTGTAAGATACTGAGGAATTTTGGGGTATTAATACGCATTTTGGATATACTACAGGGAAATGCACCAACTTTGATAAGATTAACTACAGTAAAGGGTGAAGATATCCTTTAACAAAGCACTGTTTTCTAAGACAGCAGCAGGACTTGAATGTACTTGCCAGAGGTAACTGTAGAATATGCAGCAGTGTAGAGCTTCAAGGATTTATTTATTTGTATTTGTTCTCCAGCACTGATCTCCATGGACCTTTATCAGACTAAGCCTCGTAGTGCTGTCTGGTTAAGTGACTTGCTCAGAGTCACACAGGCAATGGAAGCTGAGGGAATCAAACCTTGAACCACTGAACCACAAGAAACAACTCGTTAACAGGTCCTTAATCCTGCAAGCAAACTGCCAGACAAGTGCCAGAATAGGCGAGACACAAAGGAATATGTTGGGATAGGTGAGGTACAGCTGCAACATTTTCCTGGCTTTTAACAGACTTCAGTCATTGCTTTCTGTCAAGCGCACCTCTGAACGTTACTACATGTTCTTACGATTGTACTAATGCAGCTAACTACAAAAGAAGCAACACCTAGGAAAAGAAAGGAATGTATGAAAGCTATAAGGCAGACATTAGAATGTTGCATAACCACATCTCCAGTACTGGCACTATGTACAGTAGAGAGTCGATTATCCAAACGCAGCCTTCCAAAGTTTTTGTGTAGGAGAAATCCAAGTCTGAATATGTACACATTATATGTATTCATTTGTGCATGTTTTCTGAGTTTGTAGTGGCTCATGTGTGAAAAATATTCTTTATTGTCCACTGGAATCTCTGAATGGTTGAAAGGTGCATTCCCTGCATGCAGAAAAAGCAAGATTTTGGAAGTTTTTTATCCAGTTCAATGTATGTTTGATTATCTGCACAGTTTGATTATCCAAACTACCATAGGTCCCAATTAGTTCGGATAATAGACTCTCTACTACAGTAATAGAAAATGCTGCATATTATGAAGCGATATAAAAAACATCTCATAACCAAGATAAATGCCATTAAGACAGGCATGTACAGATTTGAAAAGTTACCTGCATGCAGTTAACAACCTTTCTGTACAGGTAAACCTTTTAGAACAGTGCAATACTTTGATTTAATCTCCCTTCTTCTGACCGTTCAAAACAGCAGCAGCAGTCACAGCTATGGTTTTAGAATTGCATAAATTACAGACTTCATTTTGTGCGCCGGGCTTTAAACTCTGAAATTTATGTGATGCCACTGTTGACCTCAAAGATTTCCCGGACAGCGTCCATCTTAAGCCTAAAAATGGACATTTACATATCTTAAATCAGTTCTTGCCTTTTATATCCCATTCCCTTACAAGCATGAAAGAATGGATGCTGAAGGAAAAAAATAAGTGGTGTATTACTTTTAAAGATGAGCACTGCATGCACAATACTAATAAATATGACATTTATCATTACTATGAGGTCTCTAAATCTTCTGGAGCAGTACAGCCTCTTCAGCTGTAAGAAAAAATAGGCTTCTTCAATCACAATCAATTAATCCAGCTTATGTTTAGCAGTCTTGTAGCTCAGCTCCTACCCTGAGATGTTAGTTTTAATGGCCCAGCAGATTCACCCACTAGTAGTCAGGTTACTCAACCTCATCTTGAGTTCTTCCAACAGCAAACTCAGTTTTGCATTAATAAACTTAATGAAGTGAATGAGCTATATATTACGCAGTTTCTACTGAACTGAATGGGCTAAATATTAAATAGTTAACCTTACCTGACATGTAAAAACAACCAGAAATCAAAGAAAGCCCCCCAGAATGGTAACACGGTTATGGTCAGTACCTCCCAAAACTCCTCCATAATACTTCAGGGAGGATTCCTGCAGCAAGACTTAAAAATGGGACAGATTCCTTACATAATTCATTTTTTATTTTATTTATTTAACATTTGTTTACCGGGAAAGTCCAGCTTGGAATGAGACAATTTTCAGCAGACGCCCGAAGAGAAATGCTCATGACTTATGTCTTTTAATTCTGTTAACTTATGGAGTACACTGGACAGGTTGTGACAGAGTCCCCTGTAACAATAAAGGGCTAAAAGCATCTCTGCTCTTAGACAGGGAATCATGCATTGTGAATACGTGGACAGAAATCCAGGCTACAACTAAAATGCTCTGAATAGAAACGGATTCAAAATAAGCAGCTGAAGGGCCAGTTGCCCTTATCAATTTACCCCAGTACTGCCTGAAAATGTTTTGCTGCTTTTATCACCGCAAAAGTTAATATAATGAGCAAACCCACTTAAAAGGCCTTGTTTAGAAACCACTTAAGGTCTGCTTGGCTTTCATGAAATAGACAACTGACACATTTCAACCTTTCCATAAAGTTTGCAGAAAAGCAGAGCGCTTCAAGCAGCCTGGATGCATCGACACTGGCTACACTAAATGCAGTTGAGTGATCATACTACAACTACAGTATTAAACTCATACAAGGTTTACTATCAAAGGCAAGAATCATAGTTCTTTGTGTATTCACTTAGCTGGAAATAAAGTTGTTTCATCAAAATGACATTGGTACATGCTGATATTTCACAGTTCAATATTATCAACATTAGCCAGCTTACCTTGACTTCCAGTGATGTTTTACTAAACTTTTTCCAGCGGGCAAGCCCCTCTGCTCCCCCCCACACTCCCTGCATATTATATACACAAACCCGGAGATCGCACTACAGTAAGGAAAACAGTAAATTTCCAGATCCCCAATGTAGTGCAATCTCCAATCAGAACACTGACCTCATATGGGCAAATGCAAACTAGCATTCGCTAAGGTGGATTCAAACATTTTTAAATCAGCGTTATGGAACCTGGGAACCATGCATTTGACCATCCCAATTTCCCGTAACTGCCGTTGAACATTCTAATAGTAACCCTCATACAAAAACAACTGATTTAATATTTTATACACTTGGTACCTATATAAGCCCACTGGATAGAAGTGTCCCTTTTCAGGTGCAACCAAGTAGCACGGTCTGGTTAACTATCATTATACCATCTTGCAATTCTAACATACAGCCTGTAAATACATACGGTAAAGTAACGTACAAAATTCAGAAGATATTACACCACAGTCCCATCTGCTTGAGTTGATGGAACCTCAGGTGCATGGAAAAGATCCCATGGTACTTATCAAAGAGAGAAGATTTTTCTCAGTGCCCTGGTCAAATTGCCCCTACTTGGGATAGGTATCCCCTGGGACAAGTGGGACTAATCTGGCCAACAAAGCTTAAATAATCATGGCGCTGTCTATAGAAGAATGCATCCTATATGTTAGATGTTTCAATGTTCTCTGAACAAAGGTACAATGCCAGTATAACGAATTACAATTCACCTTTAAACTTCTAATATTTGGATGAAGTTGAGACAAATTCATTAAAATAATGAACTTTATTTCAGCAAGTTACAACATAAGCAACCTTAGCAGGGAAGACTTAAAAAGAAGCCTTCAAAGCAGTCATCTACATATCAGAATATCTGAGCAAAAAGCAAAGTCTCCATGGTACCAGTTCAAGCTACTGACTCAGTACAATCCTGACTGGCAATTATGACTATAAAGGAGATCTCTGACTGGAGTAGGGCCATCTTGCTGAATGTGCATCACACTTCAGTATAGGCAATTTTATTTGAAAAAGAAAACCAACTTAAGTGAGAAAGTACAACTCTGTAGGCAACTTATCATAATAGTAGACAATTGAGCAGAGCACTGTTGCAGTACTCCACACTACGTAGCTACTTAGATGAGTCCCATACACCTTTTGTCAGCCTTCTAGACCTTAGATCCTGTACTTTCTTACAGGAGGAGAGTGCACTGCTCTTCAAATGTGGTAGTACTATCCTCTTGTTAGTGCAAGGTGGAAATGTGCACAAGTGATGGCTGTGGTGTAAAACAGTGTTGCAGGCTTGGGTGAACAGACATTAACAGGCCATCAGCATCTGCTATACCTTGAGATATTTACTTCAAAATATAGATCAATGAAGGGGAAAAGAAAAAGTGGAGGTCAAACAGCTGGGAGACTGAGCAAAACGGGAGAATGCAGAAAACGTAAGAGAAGTTAATGGAAGATAACATGCATACAAATATTTCAAGCACGGGCATTAATGCCCTTCTAGCTTGCCAATATACCAAAATGATAGTTAGGTACTGACCATAACTTGGTATATGTGTTATCCATAGTAGTCATTCATCATGTATGGGGCTAGGGTCCAACATCAGATCTGAGTAGACAATAGCTAGACAACAGGTTAGCTCAAGCCCCCCCCCCCCCAATAATGCTCTGCTGCCTTCTAACCCCTCAGATTGAGTTTGTCCTAGAGAAAGACGACAGACAGGATAGACCTGCCACCAGAAAAGATCCAGCTAACTTCCTGACAATCCCTCGGAAGGGGGAAAGGAGGGTGGGATTGTGATGAGTGGTGACTACGGATAATACAGGCACCAAGTTATGGTGAGTACATAACTATCAGTCTGGTGTTATCCTAGTCAACATTCATCACAAATGGGTAAGAGTCCCCAGCGACCCAGCATTCTCGGGTGGCCTCATGGAAGGACATGCCGAAGAAAGTACAGTTGTGTGCACTTACCATAAATGTAGATGTTCGAGTGTATTCACTGTTGCAGTTCTAACCAATAGGTTATCCGGCTCCCGGTAGCCCTCGATTGGCGAGAATACCAAAGGTAAGTAAATATGACATCGGCTGCCATCGGTTGTAAAGGACTTCTGATACAAAAGAAAGCAGCAGACGTCACTTCCTCCGTCTTTCTTCCCTTAACAGTCAGAAGCCCCCAGAAAACAAGGCTTAAGCCAAAAGTAACTTTGGCAAATAAAACCAATTTCAGCCTGTACCTTAGGAAAAGAGAGCAAGAGAGGGCCAAACAAAGGGGGAAGGAGGGAGGGAAATCAGGACTGCAACAGTGAATACACTCTAACATCTACATTTATGGTAAGTGTACACAACTATACTATGTTCGTGTTTCACTGTTGCATTCCTAACTAATGGGTTGATTACCAAAGCCCAGAGAAAAGGGAGGAGGTACCAAGAGAATCAAGGATTGGAGAGAATGCCCTGCAGAATAGCAGTGGCAAACCCTGCCCTGGCTCTAGAAAACAAAGGCAAATTATAATGCTTTTTGAAAGTATGAACAGTAGATCATGTGGCAGCCTCCAAAATGTCTTTAGTACGGACACCCCTTAAAAAGACTGCAGAAGTGGAAGCTGCTCTTGTGGAGTGGGTCCTAAACCCTTGAGGAGGAACCTTGCCATGAAAGGAATAACAAAGTAATACAATGTGCAATCCATTTAGAAATGGTTTGCTTAGAGATAGCTTTGCCCTGAGCTCCAGGGGCAAAACTGACCAATAACTGTGCTGATTTCCGAAGGTCTTTAGTCCTGTCCAGGTAAAACCTGAGCTGTCTGTGCACATCAAGAGAATGTAGGATCCTTTCACCTCTATTTCGAGGATTAGGAAAGTAGGAAGGTGTATGGACTGATTAAGAGTCAGGCTAGAAACCACCTTAGGCATTAAAAGAGGGACTGGTTCTTAGAGAGAGACACGATTTGCATGGAAAATAAGACAAAGCTCCACAGCCATCAAAGCTTGCAGCTCCGAAACTCTCCTTGCTGAAGTTATAGCCAAGAGGAAAGCAGTCTTCCAAGAGAGAAACTTTAAATCTGCAGTGGCAGCTGGCTCAAAAGGAGGAATGGTGAGTTTCTCTAGAACAAAACTAAGACCCCAGGCTGGAGTAGGTGCCCTTCTGGGAGGTTTTAAGTTGCAAGCACCTCTGAGAAACATTTTCATCAGGGGATGAGAGAAAATGGGTTGCTCAAAAGAACAATGAGCAGAAAAGGCTGAAGCATGGATCTTGATACAGGAAAAATAAAAAACACCCTGAAGCAAATCAGCCAAGTATTCCAGGATCAGAGGAAAGGTAGGCTGAGAAGAAGATTCCCCTCTAGCCTGCATCCAATAAGAGAATCTTTCCCATCTCCCAGCGTAGGACTTCCTAGTGCTAGGCCTCCTGGCCTCCCGAAGCACATCAACCACCTGCTGAGAAAGGAAAGAAGAAAGGGATTGATTCATGCAATGAGCCATGCTGCCAAATGTAGAGACTGAAGATGAGGATGTAGAACGTTTCCCCCTTCCTGAACCAAAAGATCTGGCTTCAGAGGAAGATGCCAAGGAGGAAATTGAGAGAGACTGCAAAGCAGTGGATACCAATGATGTCTGGGCCAGTCCGGAGCTATGAGAATAGTCCTTGGCCTTTCGTCCCTGATCTTCAATAACACTCTGGGAAGAAGAGTAAGAGGAGGGAAGGCATAAACTGACAGAAGCGTCCAAGGGAAGGACAGAGCATCCACTCTCCAGGCTCTGCTGTGATGCTGTCTGGTGCAAAAAAGTGGTAGAAGGTGGTTGTCTGGGGGAGGAGAAAAGATCCACCTGAGGAGTGCCCCAACACTGAATGATGCTGTAAAAGACTGCTCTGTTCAGTTGCCACTCATGAGGATCCAAGGACTGCCTGCTCAACTGGTCTGCCAAAACATTGAGTCTCCGTGGAAGAAACTGAGCTAGGAGATGCAGGCCCAAGGATGCCGCTATGGACCAAAGATTCATGCTCTGTCTGAACAGGGTAAGAATGAGTCCCTCCCTGTTTGTTGATGTACCACATGACTGTGGTGTTGTCTGTTCTGACAAGCAGGATCCCTGGAGAAAGAAGATGCTTGAAAGCCAGTAAAGGCCTGTTGAACTGCAATCATTTCCTTTAGATTTATGTGCAGGTGCATCTGCTGGGCATTCCAATGTCTCTGTATGCATCTGCCATCCAGGTGAGTTCCCCAGTCATAGTCCGATGCATCTGTGGTAAGAACTTGAATGGCAGGGGGGTGGGCGAAAAGGCATGCCTTTGTTTTGCAGACAAGCTGTCGCCCGCCATAGAAACTGTCTGCAGACATGGAAGCAGAGGAATTATCATATCCAGGTCCTGTGTGTGTTGACACCAAAGGTTCTTGAGGTACCATTGCAAATTCCTCATATGCAGTCTTGCATATGGAATCATGAGAATGCAAGAAGCCATGTATCCCAGAGCTTGCAGGGAGCTGGGACAGGCTTGCCAAATCCTTGAAGCAAACAAAGAGTTGCCTGCTTCTCCTGGGTGAGATAGATCATCTGAGCGGTTGTGTTCAGACTCGCTCCCAGGAATGTATTCTCCTTGGATGGCACCATTTTTGATTTTTCCTTGTTGAGAGTGTAATACCGGGAAGAAAGAAGATTCTTTACAAATTCCAGATCCTTTAACAGCTGTTCCTGAGAATTTGCTTGAATTAGACAGTTGTCCAAGTATGAATAAATCTGAATTTTCTTCTGCCTGCAAAAAGCAATTACTGGAGCTAGGCACTTTGTGCAAACTCTGGGAGCAGTAGATAAGCCAAAGGGCAGCGCAGAGAATTGATAATGTTGCTTGCCCCCTCTGAAATGAAGGTATTGCCTGCAACTTTCCCTGACAGGGATGTGCAGATAAGCTTCGTTGACAGCCAAAGTTACCAGCCAGGAGTCCTTGTCTAACATTGGTAGCAACTGATGCAGAGTGAGCATTTTGAACTTTGGAATTACCAAGAAAGAGGTCAGAATGGATAGATCTAGGATAGGATGCCAGGTGCCTTCATTTTTTGGAACTAAGAAAAGTCTGGCATCAAAGCTCTGGCCTACCTGCTGAGCAGGAACTGATTCTATTGCCCCCAGATGTAACAAGACACAATTTGTTTTTCTACTTCTCCCCTTTGGTTTGGAGGAGTGTCCGGGAATCCTTTGGGTACTGGAAAGGTGTGGAAAGAAAAGCTGTGTCCTAGGGATACATTTCTAAGTAACCATTTGTCATCCGTGATGGTGGCCCAGACATTTGCAAAAAAGGCCAACCTTCCCCCTAAAGGATTCTCCGGGCAAGCAGAAACAGGCAGAAGTTGGACAGAGTCATTGAGAATGCTTGGACTGAGATGTAGGCTTAGACCTTCCCGCCTTGGAAGTGGAAGCATGCCAGCACTTAGACCTTTGAAGGGTAGCCACCTGCCCCCTAGCAGATTTGTAACCTCTAGTCCTAGAACGGTTCTGTCTGCTGGTATCGGGAAACATCCAACTCTTAGAAGGATAATTCCTACCGAAGCGAGGAGGTTGAACTTGCAGAAAGTTTAACTGTTTGCATAGACCTGGCCTTATCCTCCATCTTCTTGAGCACTTCCTTTGCTTTGCTGCCAAAAAGACTGTCCTTATGTAACGGTACATCTAAAAGCTTAGCCTTGACAGGCTCTGGAAGGGGCTGTTCCCTGAGCCAAGCATACCTTCTAATAACAGATCCAGTAGCTGTAGCCCTGCAGGAGGCTTACAGAATGTCAAAATCACAATGTAATGAATGTTTACTGACAAGACTGGCAGAATTCAGCAACTCCTGCATATCCTTACTCTCTGCCAAAAGAGGTACACCTTGACTTAATAGCCTCCAAGGTGTGCTGCTGATACCTATGCATATGAAAAAGGCAATTAGTAGACCTAATAGCAGGAGTGGCAGAGGTATAAACTTTTTTACCCCACATATCTAGGTTCCTGGATTCCCTGTTGGAAGGAACAGGATTTCTAGTAACAGTGGCCTTAACTCCCTTAGGCCCTTGAGATATAACCTCTGGGTCAGCTAGCGGATTCCTACAAAGAAACAAATGAGAATCAGTGACTATAGTACTTGTCAGGTTTCCTGGGAGCAGGAGGAACCGAATTTGGAGTCAAGGAATTTTCCAGAAAAACATCATCAACCACTTCCAACACTGGAGGAATTGCCAGAGGCTTATGCTGAGAATTCCAAAAACTCCCTGATCTTTTTCTTAAATTGGGGATAATCCTGACTTTCCCATTTAAAATGTTCCCTAAGAGTATTCAAAGTGTCACCAAAAGAGAAATCCTCTGAAGGAGAAGCGGAAGGAATGGATTCCACTGCATCAGAATCCTCAAAAGGAGAAAAATACCTGAGAAACTTCCTCTTCATCAGCAGAAATGCTAGAAGTATCAGAAACTGAATAAGATAAAGCCTCAGGAGAGACATCCCTACCCGTTTTTGAAGGAGGAGGCTGTGAACCCCTAATAAGAGTCAAAAGGTCATTAGCCATTTTAACCATTTGAAATTGAGGGGAACAAGAGGAAACTGGAGCCTGCTTCTTCACAGGCTTACGACTGAAAGATTTACCTGCAAGTCTGAAAGACTCAGGAGGCCTGGCAACCGCTGAAGTTGTGGCAGTGGTCATCGGTATGAGCTTACCATCCGAACGAGGAATGGAGGCCTCGGACACCGGAGCCAGCTTAGTGGCTCTGGATCCAGCTAAAGAGGCGACAGGCGAAAGGTCAGAAGACAAAATGGAAGCTGGAGGCCTGGGGGACTCTGAAATGGTCTCAACTGAGGCCTGCAGTTGAAAATCCATGGACTGCAAGGGGCTGCAAAGGCGCCTCACTGGCTACCACAGGACTGACAACCAACTTATCATCGAAGACCTGACCCCCTGAAGCCTGTCGCGGTCCTTATCCTTATGCTTCTTGGGTATATCCGAAGCCTGAAGACTGGCAGATGCCATACCGACAAACTTAGGCCACACTCTAAAATGCTTAGTTAAAATCTTAGCCCGATGATGAATAGTACGCGGATTAAAGGAAGCACAGAGATCACAATTATGAACGTTGTGGTCAAGGCCTAAACAAATACAATAGGAATGAAAAGCTCTATGGGGAATCTGCTTTCCACAGGTAAGACAATTATTAACCTTTTCTGACATTCGTTAAGGCAAGAAGTGAAGATCTCCAACGGGGTACTTAGCTGTAGTTAATTTTAACTTTGTAGTCGGAAACCAAAAAGGTAAACTGCCAACCGGCACTCATGCAAAAATGCCTCTGCTTCGGGCTCCATGGCAAGGAAGACTGAGAAAGTAACGTCAGCTGCTTCCTTCTGTATCGGACGTCCTGACGTCCTTTACAACAGATGGCAGCCGATGTCATATTTACTTACCTTTGGTATTCTGGCCAATCGAGGGCTACTGGGAGCCAGATAACCCATTGGTTAGGACTGTAACAGTGAAACATGATGAACATCAGTGGAGCCAAGGGAAGCCCTTCACCTAGAAACTAGGTCGAGCTTATAGCGAGTAATAAAGGTATGAGGGAAAGACCAAGGTGGTGCTGCAAATGTCATCCAAGGATTGAAGAGCTGAGAAGGCAGCTGATGTAGCTACTGACCTGGTAGAATGAGCCCTAACTGGTCCAGGCAAAGGAGAACCACAGGAGTAGATGTAAGAGATGCACTGGGAAATCCAATTGGAAACAGCAACTTTTGAAACAGCTCGGCCTTTCCTGTTGACTGAAATGGCCATAAACAATTGGTCTGAGAGGCGAAAAAACTTAGTTCTGTGCAAATAAAAACAAAGCTGTCGAACATCTAGGGTATGGAGAATGTATTCCTCCTTGTTAGAATAATTGGCAAAGAACCCTGGAAGATGGACAGACTGACAGAGGTTTGCTTCAGTGGCCACTTTTGGCATAAGGAAGGACTGGGTCTCAAGGCCACTCACTTTATGGAATATCAAATAAGGAGGCTTGATGGTAAGAACTTGCAATTCTGATATTCTCTTTTTAGCTGAAGTTATTGCTAGTAAAAAGGCAGTTTTCCAAGGAAGGAATTTGAGATCACAAGATGAGGCAGGCTCAAAAGGGCCCAGAGTCAGAGATTGCAGCACCAAAGCAAGACCCCACGGTGGAGAAGGATCCTTGACTGATGGACACAATAACGATATCTTTCAAGAAAGCCTTGCAGAGGTGAGAAGAGAATGTAGGTTCTTCATTAAGGGGAAAATTAAAAATAGCTGCCATTTGGACTTTAATCATAAAGAAACATGCACCCTCCTGAAAAAGGAAGCCAGGAAAAGAAGGTCTGAAATAGGAGCTGACAAGGGATCTAGATTCTGACCTTTAGCCAGGATAGAGTATCTCTTCCACTTACTTCTGTAAACTTTCTTAGCAGAAGACTTCTGAGAAGCAAGAATAATGTCCTTCACAGTGAATGCAAGCCTGGACTTGGCAAGAATCACTGGAATTGGACAAACCAAGCTGTCAAACGGAAGGGTCTGCAGATATGGAATAGGAAGGAATGACGGGTGAGAAATCAGATCCAGAACCGGATGGAGCACCCGGGGGGTGATTCAGATGAGACTGTAGAAGAAGGAACCACACCTGCCGAGGCCAAAAGGGGGTCAATGAGGATTAACTGCATCCTGAGGTGACTTGCTTTCTGAAGAACTCTCAGAATTAGTGGTAGTGGAGGGAAAGCATAAAGGAGACCCGAAGGCCAATCGTGAGTCAGAGAGTCCCAGGGGGGATCAAGGTGAAATAGCTGCTCCATTTGTGGTTGAGAGGGGAAGCAAACAGATCGCAGCTCGGTTGGCCCCACCAACGGAAGATCTGCTTCGCTACCAGCAGATTCAGGGACCACTTGTGCAGGGTCAGAATAGCCCTGCTCAGCTTGTCTGCCAGCATGTTGGATGCTCCGGTAATATGCATTGCCACGAGAAAGTGCCCCCCCGAGACATCACCTACTCCCAGACCCTCATGACCTTACAACAAAGCAGATAAGAACGTGTGCCCCCTTGTTTGCTTATGTACCACACAACTGCCATGTCTGTGTGCACAGCTATTTTTACTAGAGGAAGGCAATCCTGAAAGGCTTGCAACATAAGGATGACTGCTCTCATCTTCAGAGCACTGATGTGCAGTTTGGTCTCTGGCTGGGACCACATGCCTTGGACAGTGCCCCCTCCCAGTAGGGAAGCGAAGACCGGCCCTCTAGGAGGTCTGGAGAGTGCTTCCACCACGACAGATGATGTTGGCATATTGGGAGTGAGCCATATAGGAACTGACAAGGGATGAGAAAGAGCAGACCACTGAACTGCCAGGGTCCACTGCAGAACTCTCATGTAGTACCTGGCCATTGGAACCAGATAAATGGCTGCTGCCATGGACCCTAATGTTCTCAGAATGAGTGATACTAGAGGACAAGGTTGCTCCAAAAGAGACTGGACGTGAGACCAGATAAGAAGCATGCTCTGAAGAGGAAGGGCTGCAATCTCCGAGACTGTGTCCAACTGAGTGCCAATGAACTCCAGATGCTGAAACGAGGTCAAAGAAGACTTGGCAAGATTCACTGTGATTCCGAGCTGGTCAAAAAGATGAAGAAGAAACTGTGTGATCTCCACCAGTTGATGCTTTGTGGGAGCTGTGAGGAACCAATCGTCCAGATAGGGAAACATCTGGAATCCTTGCAGCCTGAGATGAGCTGCCACCACTGCCATACACTTGAATACCCAGGGGGCTGTGGTGAGTCCAAAGGGCAGGGCACTGAACTGAAGTTGTCGGCTCCTACACGAAAAAGGAGAAATATCCTGGACCACCTGTATATTTTGATATAACAGTAAGCGTCCTGGAGATCCACAGAACACATCCAGTCATTCTTGTGCAGAAGGGGCACAACTGACTGTACAGTGACCATCGGAAACTTCAACTTCTTGACTGAGAGATTTAACTGACTGAGGTCTAATATTCAATGCATGTCCCCTGTTTTCGGATCCTCTCTGTCCAGTGGGGACCTTTACTTTAGGAGGACTCTTTTTAGAATGAGGTTGGCCACCTCTAGATGAGTTAACTCTCTCTGACTGGGTGGCACGTTGGGGAGAGTTCTGATTCTTGGTAGGGGGTTGGAAAAGGGAATATAGTAGCCCCTGGATATGATTCTTAGCACCCACCAATCGGTTGTGATTTTTGTCCAGGCCAAAGGGTGCAAAGATAAATGGCCCCCAACTGCCTCCAGGGAGGGATAGTCAGCCAGTGCTTCAGGAGCGCTGGAAGGACTTCTGAGAGAAGGGTTCACTGGAGCCCTGGTTTTGCGAGCCTCCTCTGCCCCTAGGGTGGCTATGACCATTGAACCCTCTCCCCCGTCCCCTGAAAGAGGATTCTTCTTGAGCTTCATAAAAGGAAGACTGTGACTTACAGAACCAAATCTTCTTACTCCCCCATTAGGTCTTGGAAAAGGGCCTTTGGGGGGGGGGGGGGATCTTGATCTCTATGGCCGAAAGTGTCTTCCCACCTTGCTCACTGCGGGTTAAAGTTTCCTTTATGGTTGGTCCAAAGAGAGATGAAACATCGAAGAGAGAGTTGGTGAATGACACCTTAAAGGCCTCTACAAATCCAGATAAGTGAAGCCAGGCATGATGGCTAATCATGATGCCTGGGCCCATCACCCATGAGGTACCCTCTGCAGCGTTGGATATAAACCTCATGAGCGAATTAGCTATACATGTAAGAGTGGCAAGCTTGAGAGAATCAGTCTTAAAGTCCTCCGCCGACATGGACTCCGAGAGAGAGGTGGTAAACACGTTGATCAAATCCCTCTGAAGACAGGTAAAATGTCAGGTAATTTAAGGCTTGCAGGCTGAACGAAGGTGATGCAAACACCTGCTTTCCATATCTGTCAATCACTCCTGACTTGCGATTGGGAGGATGGAGAGATGAACTCTGTTCCTCCAGTTCTTTCTTGGTGGCGGCAGCTACTACAATCGCATCAACAAGAACTGCCTTGGACCAAAAGGGCTTATCAGAAGGGGGGACTCAAAAACTTGTCCACTTTGGCACCAGTTCCACTGTGTCGGGTTTTCTCCATGCCCTGATGGCAATGAGATCAATCAACAGGTCAGTGGGGGAGGGACACGTAAGAGGTAGACGGACCAGTTTCAAAAGCTTCCAAAAATGGGAGCTGGACAGACCAACAGTCCTCAGCTTTAAGGATCTCTAGGATGTCTCCAAAGAGACAGCGTATAGCAGCGACAATGGGTACCTGGTGCCCTTCATCGATATCTGTCTTCCGTGACAAGACTCCATCAGGGAGTCAAGATGTCTCCTCTTACATGTCCTCTTCCAAGGCACTTCCTCCAAGGAAGACTCTGGGCAAGACTTGGGAGAGGTGGGGACCCCGATAGGGGTAACTCCCCCCCTGGAGGCTAGATTGAATGGGCTGACCAGGAGCAGGATAAGAGGGTCCGCTCAAACTCTGAGGCTAGGATGGAGCCTGGTGAGCAGGGGAAGCTACTCTGGTAGTAGAGAGTGATCTTTCCACCCAGAACGCAGAAGGACTGGATGAAGCCTCCTCCTCCTTCCCCCTGGACACCACCACAAGGGAGGAAGGAGCAGACCCTGCCAAGATCTCCGACCCTCCAGATAAGGCTGGAATAGAGCTATCGAAAGCCGAAGCACCGAAAGAAAGAGAGCGGTCCAAAAGGCCTGGACTCAAACCCACCCCCACAGACTCTAGGGTGACAAACCAGATGGGGGGCCCCACCTACCCTGAGGGAGGGGGCAGAACTAGCCATAGACCTTGATGGGGTAGGGGAAAAGGCGGTCTTGGAAACCCCCACCGCCTCTGTGCAGTACACACTGGCTCCCTTGAGTCCAAACTCTGCCAGGCCGGAAGAGGAGAAAATAACGGAGGAGTAGGAAAAGGTTCCCTAGTACAATGGGCTGGGGAAGCCAGAAGCCCCAATTCTATTTGAGCTTTTAAGAAGAACCACATCATCCTGTCCGTATCAGAAGGAAGGATATTCCTGGAAAATCAGGAGGAAATAGAGGACCTAGCTGGAGACCCGTGCCGGGATCCTGAGGGTCCCATCTCCGACGGTCTGGGGAATGGCTCCTTTGCGGAGAGGTAAACAAATGCTCCCCTCCCGGAGGATCCATGGGAAGGTCCTCAATAACAATAGGATCAGATACGGGTCTCTGATCCGACTGTATCATATCCGAGAAAACAGATGGAGCAGAGGACAGGGCTGTCAGATTCCTCGGATCAGATCCGTGACAGGCCTGGTCTGACTTTGATCTAAAAGTCTCGATCTGGAGGCCTTGGATTCAGGAGTCAATTCAGAGACACTCGGATCCGAAGACCTTGGACTGGAGGCCTTGGATCCGAGTTGTCAACTCTCTGGAGGACTTCAGATCCGACACCACCAAGGCTGGAGTCAGATCCAGAGACCTAAGATCCGATAGCCTAGTTTTTACCTGGAACCTCCCCAGAAGAGGAGGAAGTAGTTGCCTTTCTCTTTTGGTCAGAGGGGCCGGGCTTGATCAAAGGCTCCTTGACCAAGGGGACCCCCCCCCCCCGAACTACTCCTTTCAGAAGCAGTTTATTTTGGTGCTCAACCAGGGCCCTGGGGTTGAATGCAGCACAAATGCTGCATTCATCCTCTAGGTGGTCAGCGCTGAGGCAGTAGAGGGAGACAGGCATCTTCAAAATGCAAGAAGAGCACCTCAAACCATGAAGGCTCCTCTGACATCTTCAATCAACCAAAGAAATGAGCAAGAGTGTAGCCAAGAAAGACCAGTAATGAACCGAAAAAACAGTCATGAAACACGAAACACACAGTAACCTATAACTATAGAAAACCAAAGAAAATTTAAATTCCAAGAAAGAATTTCTTCACAGACTTAAAACACTGAAAAGGGAGCCAAACGAGAGGGGTTGAACAACGAACGTCAATCACGTGGAAAACAATAGGCTGAGAGAAAATGAAGAAAAAGAAGAAAACCAAAAGGATAATCCTACTTGTTTTTAAACTGGTACCCCAGAAGAGCTGAGCAATCTTCATCTGACTAACAGCGGCAAATAAGACCTGAGGGGTTAGAGAGCAGCAGAGCATTATGAGAAGAAAGGAGCTTGAGCTAAGCTGCTGTCCAAGTACTGCCGGCTCGGACCTGATGTGATGGGAAGGGAGGAGCTTGAGCTAAGATGTTGTCTAAGTATTGCCAGCTCAGACCCATACGTGATGAAAGATGACGAGGATAACATCAAATCACTTGTTCCCATAACAAGTGTCCAGGCTGTTCTTAAAAATATCTAACCTAGTACTTACTTTAATGTAATTTGGTAGTCTGTGACATGCATCAGTTACTCTGTCAAAGAACCAATTAGTACACTTCTCATTCCTACAGAACCTTCTACATGGGTTGTCTGATGATTCTCTAGTACTTTTTCCAAACCCCAAACATTCCCAGAGGTAGTTGTCACTAAATGCCCTACATACCTGAATAAGATCTCCTCTTAAATATCTGTAAGAGACACTATACAAGTTCAGATATTTTAGCCTTTCATAACAACTTTTTTTCACATCCATGGATGCCTTTGGTATATTTACACTGTACTCTTTCCAGGTTACTCATGCTTGTTTTCTTATAGGGTTTCCATATTGTTATTCCACACTCAAGTTTGAGTCTAATGTAACTAACAAACAATGTCTTCATTATTTTTAATTTCCAAGACTTTAAAAACTTTTTACACAACCTACAGGTCTATAACTATCATTAACCAATTGGTTGACATGATTAGAAAAACCCATAGCCGAATCTACCCATATACCCATTTCCTTAAATGAGTCTACAGTTTCAAAAACTGTGTGCTGTATAAAATATTCACCTTTCAGTTTACGTCTCACAAATCTCATATGCTTTGTTTTTCATATATTTACCAGCATATTATTCTCCTATGCCCAAATGATCAATTTAGTTACATTACTTTGCAGACATGCCTTGTCAGTAACGCATGTAATCAGTTTACCCAATTTCAGGTCTTCTGCACAAAGACTGTAGAAAACTTCAGATGAAAAAGTTAGGTCTGAAAGATACAATCTAAATAAGTAAGGGCCCAGGACAGAGCCCTGTGGGACACCCTGAATGTAACCAAGGATTTCACCTGCCCAGTTGCTGTACTTCACTTGCAACGTCCTATTTGTAAGCCATGCAGCTATCCATCTTACCACGAGTACATCAATACCTAGTTGCACTAATTTATTGATCAGTGTTTTGTGTATGACCCTGTCAAATGCTGAAGTTAAATCTATATAAATTGCATCACAGCACAATTTTTCATTCATAGCTGTTATTATATTGTTACAGAACATCATGTTACAGGTGGTAATAGATCTGTTTTCAACATACTCATGCTGATATATGGTTTCAAGCCCCAACCTATCCAGTTCTGACAATAACTTATCCAGTATTACCTTCTCCATTATTTTTCCACAACATGAAAGTAGACTTAAGGGTCTATATGGCTCTGGGTTTGTCCTACTCCCCTTTCCCTTGAAGACAGGTTTGATAAGTACATGTTCCCAATCTTGAGGAATCTCCCCATATTTATATGACCTAGTGAATAACCAATGTAATGGTAGTGTACGTTCTTGCCGAAGTGTTCCCAAGTCATTGTTACTAATTCCGTCTCCTCCCCAAGCTTTCTTTAGATCCAGTTTGTGCAGTTTTTTTGTCAATATAATTTGATTCCAGTATCTGAAGTAACCTGGATGTCACTCGGACAACTTATCACCCCTATGGTGGAGCCAAGCTGTTTTGCATAAGATTTTGTAAATATATCTATAATCTGATGTGTCTGAGAATAAATTTTAGAATCTGCACACAGTTTATCAATGTGTCTTTATTACTTCCACATCTTGTGTATCAATAAAAAGGTTTCCTATTATGATCAATATCTTTATATAATTTTTTTTCAAATTTATCTTGATCTTGTCTCACACAATGATTAATCTGTTTGCCCAGCTTATTTCAGTTTTCAAAGTTGTAGTTCGACCACTCTTCCATTTCTTTTATTTTTGTCACTCACCTTAATCAGATATCTTTTTATGGAAATATATCTCCATGATGTTGTAAGCCTAGATCCTGACGTTAAACATTTTTTTTTTATTTTTTGCACTCAATCTCTCTTTCAAAACTTTCCAGATGCCATCTGCAGTTTTTCCACTGAGCGCCTCACTCCAGTTAGTTTACACAGTGACTGTTTTACTCCCGTATAATCTGTAATTAACCTTCTGTGCATTGTCTAAGATTACAGTTTGGCAGAATTATCTAGCAACAAATTCATCTTTATAACACCATGATCACTGCACATCCATAGTGGTAAAACTTGAAGTTACAGTAATTTATTTGGGAATATAATGTCTAGTATATTCCATCCCCTGGCCGTTTTTTTTTTTTTTTTTAACAATCTGAAGCAATTGTTGTTTCTGAATATACATTGCGGATAATTTTCTTACTAACACTGTTGAATCAATGTTATTCCAGTCTGTTTCTGGTAAATTTAAGTCCCCAGTTAATATTATTCTTCCCTCCTGTGTTTCATGCAAAAAATATATACATTTCTCTAGATCATCTACACTTGACTTTGGTGGTCTGTAGACTCCAACAATTGTTATATGTTCCAGGGCTGTCTTTACTGTCACAGTTACACAGTCTATGGTGTTGGTGTTATCAGTGAACATGTAATAATCACGGGCCCCATAGCTATCATGACACCTCCACCTGATTTTTTCTTAGAATGTCTGTTACAGTAAAAACATTTGTACTCTGACATAACCGGTTTCCAGTCATTGTTCTTTAACCATGTTTCACAAACAATAACAATCTTGTGGGAACGGAGCAAATTTTCCAATAAAAAACTATTATTAATGCTACTAGCAGTAGCCGCAGTGGTGCAGCGGTAGCATTGTTGCCTCACAGCAAGAGGTTCACCCGTTCGATTCTCGGCTGGAGTGTGGGGAGTACCTTCTGGGTGGAGTCTGCATGTCCTCCCCGCGGTTGGGTGGGCGTTCGAAAGACATGCGTAAATGGGCGTGCCTTCGTTGAAGGTTGAACATCGAGCTGGCACCTCAGCGTTAGTCAAAATCTACTGCCAATCATTAGCGGACTGGAGTTCCACTGTGGCGACCCCTAACCAGGAAAAGCCGAAAGACAACAACATTAATTCTACAAGCATTAACCATCAGAGATGCATCAAATGTTGCTATCTGTGAACTGTTAAAATATTCGACCTGGCAAAAATCCTGCCTAGTCAAGTACTGCAAAATATTTGCAGAAAAAATTCTCTTCCCTGATCTTGACAAATGCACACCATCCTGTCTGAACATTGGATGCTCTACACATTTCCATTTTTTAAAACAGGCATTTTTTCCATGTAGGTATTTACCCAAAAAATCTTTTCATTCACAGTGACCTGGCTATCCCTCCTATAGGTGATTTGTGAAAAATATGTCCTAACAACAGTACGAACGACACTATCTAAGAGGGCTGTCAGTTCCCTACTAACAGTCAGGGAAGACTCCTGCCGACCCAGATGGCACCATCGTGCTGGTGTCCCATTGAATGTTTAGGGCTATCAAGAAGAGTCAGCAAGCAACCACCCACTGACACAGCTTGATGGCTTCCTTGAACAGGGAAAAGAGAGGGAGCTCCCATGTTTGTAATGTACCAAACCACGGCCAAGTTTTTTATACATTCAGTCCCACAGCATCCTGGGGACAGGAACATGCTGATGTGTGGATGGCAGTTCTGGGACCAATAACCTCGAGTCATTTTGCCCTTGTGTGTCCAAACCAAGGGCAGCCGTATCCATAACAGACTAAAGAGGTAGAAGGGATATAAAATTATTTGCCAGAGGAAAACTGAGGAATGCTTAACCATCATGTAAGGCGAATGTTGCAGGACTCCTGTAAGATAATGTGCTGCTCATGCTGACACCACGGAAGGCACAGTACACCTATTACAAAGGCCATGTATGCAGATGTGTGGGGTGTACCTGGATGACTGCCACTACATAGCCTAGATCTTTCAGAAACTGATCTGTTGTGCTGATTTATTGTTGTGTCAAATGTTTCAAAGTGGACTACGGACCCAGATTTTTTTCTTTGTGGAGGAAGGAATCTTTAGTGCTGCATCAAGCACTCCTAAGTGGTTTGCAGGAGCCCAGTTTTGACTTTAGGGAGGAAGAATCTGCAGGCTTGTATAACCAAAGTATGCTCTGAAAAATGAATATGCTACATGGGTGTGAGATACAACTTGGGTGTGTTGACTTAATATCTATTCAACTGAATATTACCAGAGAGCAGGAGCCCTGGTTCAGTGACTGGGGAAGAAACAGCTTGCAGCTAAGCATCCAGATAAGAAAGCTGTAGGCCCTACATAACCTCTGGTGTTCTGCCTCTACTGCATGCACCTGATGAACACCCCGGTGGCCTGTGATGAGACTAAAGGAGAGCCACTTGAATTGGAAATGACTGGCTTCAACCCAAAAGTGCACAGAACTTCTGGATAGCTTGGCAATTTTATGTATAGGCAGATATCCTGTAAATTCAATTACCACATCCAGTTTCTCTGCGACAGGCAAGGCATGACAGTATACACCAAGACCATTCTCAGCTTTTTCTTTTGCTATAAATTAGTTCAGGACAAGAGCTCCAAAATGGGCATTAGGTTCTTTTTCTCTGGCCCCCAAAAAAGAATGTCAGTAGTAACCCTGACCTCTCTGGTTGGGTGGGATGACAATGATGGCTCGTTTCTTGAGGAGGCTGCTGCCCAGAGACACACACCCCATTTTCTATTATGGAGTGGTATATGGCAGGGACTTGGGCACCTGTAGAATTATCAGCAAGAATATTTTGTAACCTCTGATTACTGTATCCTTGACCCAACTGTATCAGGTGACTCTGAACCACTCAGTATTGTGGAAGGACAGACATTCCCAAAAAAGCCTCTACAGAAGGAAGAAGTTAGGGAATGCTTCAGAAGGGAAGCAGTGGGGAAATGTATCAGGAGTCCTGCTGCTGATCTTGACTGGACAAGTTTTCCTAGGGAATGTCTGGCACTTGCCACCGATCATGTTATGACACCAATCAGAACCACATCCAGTGATGTTTTTTCTGTGTCTTGTTGAAGGCTTTTTTGTGGAAGCTAGAAAGACAGCAATGGCAAGTCTTGAGGCTGTTCATTTGTGTAAGTAAACTTACTATAAAACAGTACATGCCTGAATGATCACTGCTGCAGTAGCCTTCGCTATATGGGTTACATCCTGCCAAGGATATAAAAGCCAGCCAGCTTCTAAAGCAACAGAGTACCTTCCACTTGCCCAAACCACCACTCAGCTCAAACTAAGCTAACTAAAAAAAAAACAGGATTGGGCATTAAACCTTTCATAGCTTTCATGCTAACAGAGCAGGCGGCTGTGCCCTGAGAGGACAATGCTAGGAACAACGAAAAATAAATGTCCACACCCTGGCATAAAAAACACACCAAAAAACAAGGGGGGTAGAGGGAGGAAGCATCTACTGCAGCAATGATCATTTGGACATCTACTGTTATGGTAAATTCACTTACACAACTGTACAATGTTTAGCATATTGATCATTGCTGTAGTTACCTTAGCTGTATGGGTAAGACTACCATGGCTTACTACATTTGCAAAGTGAAAGAAGACTTCGGGAGCCCCTGGAGAATGGTTCTATCATAGCCTGACTTGGACCTAGAGAAGGAATCAAACTTACAGTGCTTTGTAAAAGTATGTATAAACAGGGGCCCAAGAAGCACCTTCTACCTTGGAAGAGTGGGCCTTGACCCTGCCTGGAATAGTTTTGTTATGGTGAGTATAACAAAAGGTAAAAGCCTTAGATAAACATTTAGAAATAGTCTGTTTTGACAGGTTGCCTCTTCTTACTTTCACAAGAAATGTCCAACTGATCTAAAGATCTGAACGATTTAGTTCTGTCAAAATAGTACCGGAATTGTTTGTGGACATTCAAGGTATGGAATTATCTCTTCTCATTCATTTTTAGGTTCAGGAAAGAAAAAGGGGAGGTAGACAGTTTAGATTAAAGTAAACTCGGATACCACTTTAGGCATAAAAGGATCAATTCTCAAAGAAACCTTGTTCCTGTGGAAAATGAGATAGGGCTGACTCACCACAACAGCTTGCAACAGATACTCTTCTTGCAGAGGTCATAGCAATTGGTTAAACTTTTTTCCATATTAAGAACCTCAAGTCAGCCAGGTTATAGCTGGATCAAATGGAGCAATTGTTAGCTCTTCTAACAAAAAACTAAGATCCCAAGGAGGGGTTACTGGATTACTTGGAGGCCTCTTGTGCAAACCCCCTTTCAAAAACATTTTGACATGAGTATGTATTGAAATGGGAGAATCCATAGCAGACATGCTGAAATGACCAACAAATGACCTTTGATAGAGCAAAAGGGCCATAGGATAGTAACAGACAAATACTGTACACACCAGAGAACTAGTCCTGAATAGGTGCTGGTTAGGTTGTTTGCACCAACTAGAAAACTTTTCCATTTGCTAATATCAGATTTTTGAGTAGCAGGCTTTCTTGCCTCCATTAGTACCTGCTGTATGTACTCAGTAAACAGGTGCTTAACAGGAAATAAGACCCTATCATCCAGGCAGTCCATGAGGAAGCATGTGGCAAATGCACAGAGCCATTTCCAAAATAAGGGACAAAGTATAGTTGCGTAAATCTCGCAGATGGCCTTCTCTTCACTGCCGCAGTATTCTTAACATAAAGGATTCCCTGCCTTGGGTGTCCCGACATCTGGCCAGCATACAAAAGCCATTTACTACTTAATGTACACCATGCGTTGCACGTATGCTCCTCATGGACTTAGGGCATAAAAACGATGTCTGGATGTACCATCCTCAGAACTGAATGCCTCCGTAGGAACGCCAGTCCATAGAAAAAAAAAATAAAGAGGTTTACAGTAGACCCAGAAGAGGAAAGGTCCAGGGGGTAGGAGGGGGGGACTGAATACTGCAACAATGAGGAGAAGAACATGCATCACTGATATTTTATACAACGATACTATGTCCTTCTATTCTGTAGTTGCAGTATTCCTAACACAAGGGAGAGTGCCAAAGCTCAAGAAGAAAGTTGGGAGGAGGAAACACCTGTAGAGATCTCTACAAAACTAAGAGTGGCGCTAGCAATACCAGCTCTAGCTCTGGAAATTCCATCCAACTTGTAGTGTTTGGTGAAGTGTGCACTGACTTCCAGGTAGCTGCCTCAAGAATGGAGCTAATGTCCAAAAAAAAGCACCAGAAGAAGCCACAGCCTTAGTAGAATGAACTTTAACAGAGAAAGGAAGAGTCTTACCATAGCTTTAGAAATCCAAGAAGAAACTGTTTGCTTAGAAACAGCCGCCCCCAAAGACCTGGGATGAAAAGAAACAAAAACTGATCAGATTTCCTGATAGCCTTAGACTTATCCAATTAAAATCCGTGTTGTCTACGCACATCCAAGGTGTACTACCTTCTCAACAAGAGATTATGGAGAAGGGAAAAAGGTAGGTAAATGAATAGACTAGTTAAGTGACAATTCATTCACCACCTTGGGAATAAAAGAAGGATTAGTATGTAAGGACACCCTGTCCTTATGAACAACCAAAAAAAGGAGCACAAGCCATAAAGGCTTGAAGCTCAGACACCCATCTGATTAAAGTAAGGGCTAGTGACAAAACAGTCTTCCAAGAGCAATTTTGCAAGGAAGCTGAAGCCGCAGGCTCAAAAGGAGCCAGAGTCAATTTCTCCAAAACAAAATTAAGATCCCAGGAAGGAGGAACTGACTTCCTGGGAGGTCTGACGTGAAGGACTTATTTAAGAAATTGTTTTGCCTCAAACGTAAAAGCTAAAGAAGGAGATAAAGGCAGACAAGCAGAAACAGCTGATAAGTGTGATTTGATGGAGGAATAATCCAACCCAGCATTGAGCAATTCACACAAATAAAGAATCACAGGAACATCCACAGAAAGTGGATCTTGGTTACTTCAAAGACACCAGATAGAAAACATCTTCCATTTAGATATGTGGAGTTTCCTAGTATTGGATTTCCTGGCCTCCTGCAGAACCCTAAGCATGTCCTCAGAAAAAAAAGGTGTCTGCAAGGAATCAAAATACTATCACCTACAGAGTTAGCTGAAGAATGGACAGGTGGGGATGGATCAGAGATCCCTTGCCTTGTGTGAGTAGGTCCACCCTGTGAGGTAACTTGTGATGATTACCTTTAGCTAAATGCAGAAGAGGGAACTAATGCTATATTGGTCAAGAGAGAGACACCAGCAAGATTTTGGGTTTGTCTTGTTGAATCTTGAACAGACCTTTTGCAATGAAATGAAAGACTGGACGCATACAGAAACATCCCCTTCCAAGAAAGAGAGAGGGCATCCAAACCAGAGGACTTAGGACTCTGGAACAAAACTGAGGAAGTTGTCTGTTTAGAGGGGAGGCAAAAAGATCTGAGGAGTACCCCACTTGTGGACAAGGTGCAGAAACACATCCCTGTGAAGCATCCATTTGTGGGACTGAGCCAAGGACCTGCACAGAGTGTCTGCCACATAGTTTTGACCTGTGGGAATATAAATTGCCTGAAGAATCATGTGATACTGAACCGCAAGCTCCCATACATTGAGAGCAAGCCTGCAGAGAAGGTAAGATTTTGTCTCCCCTCCCACAATTTGTTTACATACCACAGGATTGTGGTGTTGTCTGTAAACACAGAGGGTTTGGAGAGAAGAGAGGATGAAAGACTTGAAGGGCCAGTAAGCGTGCTCTCATTTATTTGATGTTGATGTGCTCCTTTTGCTGAAGAGGATACCAGACCCCTTCTGCACTCTCATTGTGCCAAAGGCTGCTCCCCAACCTATCTCTGAGGGATCTGTAAACAGTTCTTGAGATGGAAGAGGGGGTGAAAAAGAAGGCTTGGGTTCAGAGACAACTGCTGCATCCACCACTGAAGCCCCTTCTTTAAACAGGGATGAGAAGGAATGGCAAATTCTAGAGGATGCAAATGTTGTTGCCAGACTGATTTCAGGAACCACTGAAATTTTCTCATGTGGAGCTTGACTACAGGTAACATAGGGATTGTACGTGCCATAAATCCCAGAAGTCTCTGAAACTCTCTGGCTCTGACAGAGGTCAGAGGAATACGAATTTGAAAGAAGGCAATAAGAGTCAAGACCTTTGGCGGAGGCAGGGATGCCAGCATAGGGACTGTCTGAATCCTGCATCCTAGGAAGACATGATCTTGAGAAGGTATTAGGGATGACTAAGTTTATTGTGAAACCCAGACATTGTGAAAGAGTAATGGCAAAGTGAAAGTTTTGCAGTAAAATCTCTAGAGACAGGATGCCTGAAACAAGAGATAATCTAGGTAAGGAAAAGCCTGGATGCCTTGAAGCCTGTAAAAAGCAATCACAGGAGCTAGGCATTTGGTGAATACCCTTGAGGCAGTAGAAAGGCCAATGGACAAAGCACAAAACTGAAAATGCCAAGAAGCAATACAGAAATGTAAAAATTTCCTGTAAAGGGGATGAATAGGTATGTGAAGGTTGGCGTCCTTGATATCCAGAGAGGCCATGAAAGCCTGAGGAAGAAATAAAGGGAACAAAGTCTGTAGAGACAGCATGCAAAAGGAATGACATTTTAGGAAAGTGTTTGGATGAATCCAGAATGGGTTTCCAAGGACCCTCCTTTCTGGGAAACAAAAACATTCCTGAATAAAATCCTTTGCCCCTTTGATCCTGTGGAACCTGCTGAATAGTTCCCTGATGTAACAATTCTTGAAGTACCTCTGGGAACAAATGTAACTGTTCCTGAGGTGTTTCAGGGATACCCATAAAAGGAGGAAGGGATTTCCAAACCATGAAATATCCTTTTTGAATTGCTGAAAAAAACCATGAGTACTGGGTAATGCTTGACCAAACTGGAAGAGACAGAGGGAGATGAAGCGAGAGATGAATGAGGCTGAGAGAAGAGCGATAAGTCAAATACTATCTGGTTTGAAAGGAAAGGGCTGCCTCCGTGCAGAAGGCAGCAGACTTCGGTTTAGGTGGCCTCCGTCCACTTTTCTTACTTTTAGGAGGATGACAAGACAGTCTCCAAACAAAAGCTGGCCTGGAGGGGTAATTCCTCAAAGATGTTTCAAGTCCTGTAACTCCTTACCTTTCTGCGGAAAAGACTTGAACAAGTCAGCAGCAGCAGTACCAAACAAGCCATTGCTGTCTAGAGGAGAATACATCAATGCAGCGGTTATGTCATCTGGCAGAGGCTGACGCCTTAGCCAGGAATACCACCTCAATACAGATCCTGAAGCAGTGGCCCTAGATGCTGCTTCTGTTGCATCACAGCTGCACTTAATTAAATGGCGAGCTACCACAGAAGAAGCCCCTAACAAAGACGAGGCAGAATTTTTTCCTGCAGATTCTGATAGATCAGTAACAGCTTGAGATGCCTGGGACAAGAGTGCCAAAACATATCTAGTCATACAAGTTTGATAATTAATAGCACAAAGGCAAGAGAGGCAGAAGTATAGATCTTCTTTCCCATGCTTTCCATTGTCCCAATGGGGCACTTACCTGAACGGCATGATACAACAGCAAACAACTTGGGCGAGCAAACCAACCATCAAAATGACATTTGGACTTGCGGCACAGAAGTTCTGAAGATGGTACATCTGGACATCTTTTATGCCCTACGTACACGAGGAGCCTGTGTGTGGTGTACAGCATACCTTAGGTAGTAAAAGGCTATGATATACTGGCCGGATGTCAGTCTGCTCAACGTGGGGAATCCCTTAAGTTAAGTATACTGCAACAGTAGAATAGGAGGACATCCATGGTTGCCTGGGCCAGAAAGGAGTCACCAATCTTAGGGGACTCTTTCTGAATCTTCAGAAGTACCCTTGACATTTGTGGGAAGGGTAGAAAAGCATACAGGAACATTCTTGTCCAAGGAAAAGAAAAGGCATCTGTCTTCCTGGACTTCTTGCATCGAGTACTAAAACAAAATATTACCAGCTGATTTTTCAGAGAAAAGGCAAAGAGGTCTACTTAAGGAATTCCCCGCAGATGGATCAAATCTTGGAAGACCCCCAATCTAATTTCTATTCATTAGGGTCTGCCCTGGTCTTGCCATACAGTTTTACTCTGACTGAATTTAGGATGCCTGTAGTGTACGATTGTGCTGTGAAGCTATACCCCAAGACAACAAGACTAGTCTGCAAACGGGGTACAACATGGCTGCCCCCTTGCTTGTTGATGTACCACATATGACTGTGGTATTGTCTCTTACAACCTGAAGATGTCCCTGGGACCAAATAGGATTCAGAGTTGTGTGCTTTAATCAGGGAAAACATCTCTGATATTTACATGTTTGCATCTGTCCTTGGTGTCCCACATACACTGCACTTTTACCTCTCCTGAAAGCACACCCCAAACAAGGTCCAAGAAATCTGTGGTGACTGAATGCTTTGGAACAGGGCGGGAGAAGGGGAGACCTGGATTTAAGGATATCTGCTGTCTCTTTTAAATGATTAATTTTTTGAAAAACCCCAGCACTGGTATTTAAAAAAATAAAAGGCTGTTGATGCTGGGATCAGAGTCTTCAGATACCATTGTACCTTTCTCATGTGGAGTCTTACCAATGGTAATCATGAGAATCCTAGAAGCAATGAGACCCAAAATCCTGAGGTATTCACTCACAGTGACCAAACTGAGTAGAAAACCTTAGAAATCCCTCTCTCTCTCTCTCTCTCTATATATATATATATATATATATATATATATATATATATATATATATATTTATATTTATATTTATATCTCTCTCTCTCTATATATATATATATATATATATATATATATATATATATATATATATATATATATATATATATATATATATATAGTACAGTTTTGTACCTACCATAAATGTAGATGTTCAAGATCCACATTGCTGCAGTCCTTACATATGGGTAGTCCGCTGTCCTCGGTCGGAATACCAAAGTATTAGGCTGACGTCGGTCAAGGCGCTTAAAACTGACATCAGGACGTCAGGGTACAAAAGCGCATGACCGTCGTCATTTCCTCAGTCTTTTCTTGCTCCAGATGTCAGTAGGCCCTAACAAGAAAGGCCAAAGCCAAAAACCAGCAAAACCTAACCAACCACCCGTGCACTAACCATATTTACAATATGTACAACACAAACCACACCACACCACCTTCAACAACAGAGGGGAAGGAGGGAGGGTAAATTGGTCTGCAGCAATGTGGATCTTCGAACATCTACATTTATGGTAGGTACAAAACTGTACTATGTTCATCTCACATTGCTGCAGTCCTTACATATGGGTAGAATCCCAAAGCAGAGGTAAGGGAGGATGGCAAAACTATAAAGCATTAGGAGCTGACAACATGCCTTGTAAAATTGCAGTTGCAAATCTAGCCCTAGATTTAGAGTAAAGTGGAAGGTGGTAATGCTTAGAGAAAGTATGCACTGAACTCCAAGTAGCTGCTTCCAAAATATCTTTAGTAGCCACCAACCTTAAAAAAGCTGTAGAAGTGGCAGTAGCCCTAGTGGAATGAGGCCTAATCCCAGCTGGAATCTCCTTACCATGATGGGAATAACAGAAAGCAATACAAAAACCAATCCACTTAGAAATAGTTTGTTTTGAAACAGGTTTGCCCTGAGAACCCAAAGCAAAAGAAACAAACAACTGCTGAGACTGCCTGAACCCTTTAGTTCTGCTCAAATAATATCGCAACTGTCTGTGTATATCCAAAGTGTGCAAAATCCTTTCCCCTTTATTTTGGGGGTTTGCATAAAAAGTACGCAAATGAATAGTTTGGTTTAAAGCCACACTAGAAACCACTTTAGGCATAAAAGAAGGGTTAGTACGCAAAGACACCCTATCCTTGTGGAAAATTAAGAAAGGCTCAACTGCCATAAGGGCCTGTAATTCAGAAACCCTTCTCGCAGAGGTAATGGCCAACAAAAAAGCAGTCTTCCAAGATAAATATTTCAACTCTGCCGATGCTGCAGGCTCAAAAGGTTGTAGAGTGAGTTTCTCCAACACAAAATTGAGATCCCAAGCAGGAGTAGGAGCTCTACGTGGGGTCTTATATTCTTTGCCCCTCTAAGGAATTGCTTAAACAAAGGCTGAGAAAATAATGGTGGGTCACAGTCATAGTGAGCAGAAATTGCTGCAGCATGAACCTTTATAGAGGAGAAGGACAAACCTTTGTCCAATAACTCAGTAAGGTATTGAAGCGCAACACTTAAATTAGGTTTAGAAACATCAAAGTCCTTTGCTGTACTCCAAAATAAAAATCTCCTCCATTTATCTGCGTAAACTTTCCTTGTACTAGGCCTTCTGGCCTCCAAAATAACATTCAAAACTTGTTGTGGAAGCTGAGACCCTCCAGGGTTTAAAACAGAATACGTCAGATGTAGAGAATGAAGTTTGACATTGAGTAAATGACTGTTCTCCTGAGACAGCAGGTGAGGAATCGAAGGCAAAGGCCATGGAGGCTCCTGTACCAGACTTCTCAGTAATGGGTACCAGTGCTGTCGAGGCCAATCTGGAGCTATTAAAATCATGTTTGGCTTGTCCTGTCTGACCTTTAGCAGTACCTTTGGGAGGAGAGGCAGAGGTGGAAAGGCATACACGTGAAGATTGCTCCAATTGAATGAGAGAGCATCCACTTTCCAAGCTGAGGGATGAAACCTTTTTGTGCAAAACTTTGGCAGCTGGTAATTTAGTGGAGAAGTGAACAGATCTATGTCTGGAGTTCCCCATAACACTGTCAATCTCTGGAATACACGAGGATCCAATTTCCACTCGTGGGGATCCATAATTTGTCTGCTCAACACATCTGCTAAGGAGTTCTGTGCTCCTGGCAGAAACCTTGCTTGAAGATTTAGCTGTAAACTGAGAGCAGTCTCCCACAAAATCATTGCTTGTCTGCATAGAGGATAAGAATGCGTTCCCCCTTGCTTGTTGATGTACCACATGACAGTTGTGTTGTCTGTTTGAATCAACACCTGCCCTGGAAGAAGTAAATCCTTGAAAGCTATCAATGCAAATTGGACTGCTAACATCTCCTTCAAGTTGATATGTAGATGTTGAAGTCTGGCAGGCCACGTGTCTTGTACACATTTTCCATTTAGATGAGCTCCCCAAGCTTTGTCTGAGGCATCTGTCGTTAAAATCTGACTCGCCTCTGGCCGGGTCACAGAGAGTCCCTTGTTTAGGTGACATTCCTGAGCCCACCACAAAAATTCCTTTTGAATGCAAGGTATTATTTGAATGACAGTGTCCAAATCTTGGCAGTGCTGTGTCCATACATTCTTGAGATACCATTGTAGCTTCCTCATATGCAGTTTGGCATTGGGAAGTACCAGAATACAAGATGCCATGAACCCCAAGGCTTGAAGGACTGTCCTTGCAGTCAGCCTGGACTGATGAGACAACTGGTGGAAGTAAAGAGAAAAATTCTTTTGTTTGTCCGGGGTCAAAAAGGCCATCTGGGATGCTGTATTCAGTCTCACACCCAGAAAGCACATGTCCTGAGAGGGTACTAGACTGGACTTTATTTCGTTCACAGAATACCCCAGGCATCTTAACACTGCCATCACATACTGTAAATGATGAAGAAGTTTGTCCTTTTCTTGGGCCAGAATCAGGCAATCGTCCAAATAAGGATAGATCTGTATTCCTCTTAGCCTGAAGAAAGCTACCACTGGAGCCAGAACCTTCGTGAACACTCTGGCGCAGTAGATAAGCCAAAGGGCAATGCAGAGAACTGATAATGTGAAGTCCCAGCCCAGCAGATACTTCCTGCAACTGGGCCTGATAGGAACATGAAGGTAAGCCTCCTTGAGATCCAGAGTCACCATCCAGTGATCTTTGCCCAGCAGAGGTAAAAGCTGTTGTAACGTTAACATTTTGAACTTGGGAATGTCCAGATATGTGTTGAGGATGGATAAATCCAAAATTGGTCTCCACGTGTTTCCTTTCTTTGGTACTAGAAACAGGCGAGAATAAAATCCTAGGCCCACTTCTGGCAGAGGGACCGGTTGTATGGCCCCTATGTGAAGTAGTAAAGAAATTTGTTTGTGAGCCTCTAGTCTTTGCTGAGGAGGAACGTCTGGCATGCCTTTGAAAGGAGGCAAGGTATGGAAATAAAACTTGTAACCCTGGTGTATGATATCCAATACCCATTTGTCTTGGGTAATCAACATCCAATTTTCCTTGAAGAGTGCTAACCTTCCTCCCAAAGGTGCTGCCAGGCAAGAAGGATCTGGCAGCTGAAAAAGTAGGTCATTGGGCCTGTTTACGAAAGGACTGGCCCCTGCCCTCACCCAAAGATTGTGCAGGTGAACTCCCTGTTCTAGACCTGAAAGAACTCTGAGCTCTGCCCCTACCACGTCTAGATCTACCCCTAGACTGAGAATCATAAGAAGGATACGTCCACCCCTTAGCAGGCCAATTCCTACTAAACTTGGAGGCTGAACTTGCAAAAATCTTTAACAGCCTGCATAGACTTAGCCTTGTCTTCCATTTTCTTCAAGACTGACTCCACAGGTGAACCAAACAACACATCAGACTGCAAAGGAGCATCCAAAATCCTTGTCTTAACATGGTCAGATAAATTCTGATCCTTCAACCAGGCGTGCCTGCGAAGAACTGAGCCAGTGGCAGCCACCCTAGACGAGGCCTGCACAGCATCAAAACCACACTGTAATGAATGCTTACCCACCTGCTCAGAGACATGCACCAAATCTTGCAATTCTTTACACTCAATGCCTTCCGCCAGAGCATCCACCTTAGACTTCAATTGAGAAAGAAGAAAGTTTTGATATTTCAACATATGAAACTGGCAATTCAAAGCCCTCATAGCTAAGGTAGAAGATGTATAGACCTTCTTTCCCCATCTATCCAAAGCTCTGGCTTCTTTATCTAGAGGAACCGGATTTTTTACAACAGGGGCCTTGACACCCTTAGGTCCCTGACTAATAGTTTCTGGGTCCACCCTAGGACTCTTATAAAGATATTTATGAGCCTCAGGCACCCTGTAATACCTATCCGGTTTAACAGGAGCAGGAAGCAGAGAATCAGGATTAAGTGAAGCCTCTGCAAACACATCTTCCACAACATCCAGAACAGGGGGTATAGCCAAGGGCCTATGCTGGGGTAACAGCAAAACTCCCTATGCCTTTTCCTAGAAACAGAGAAGCCCTGACCTTCCCACCTAAAATGTCCCCTCATAGAATGAAGTGTCTCTGAAAAAGAAAAATCCTCTGGAGGAGATGCAGAAGGAGTGGAATCATCTGCATCAGAATCAGAATAAGGAGAGTACTCCTGCAAGTCTTCAGCTGAAGACTCTGAAACATCCAAGCCTGCTCAAAACTTCCCAACTCTGGCTCCACCCTAGGCCTCTTATCAGGAGGGGGCATAGAACCTCTAATCAGAGTAATTAAATCTTCTGCCATTTTAAGCATGTGCTTCTTAGGCACAGACCCTGCTGAACTAGGAGTGACACCAACAGAAGCTAAAACTGGCCTGCCTCTGGGAGAAGCCTTGGAAACAGAAGGAGAAGGCCTAACCACCCTAGGAAGGGAGGGGAGTACAGCAACTTGAGAAGCCCCTTCAGCCTGACCTGCCTCCTGAGAGACCACCTCCTGCAAAATCAAAGTCTCCCCCTGAGACTCCAGAGAAGTCTCCGTCGGAAAGTACAGTTTTGTACCTACCATAAATGTAGATGTTCGAGGATCCACATTGCTGCAGTCCTAACTATTGGGTAGTCCGCTGTCCAGTCGGCCCGAATACCAAAGTATATGGCTGACGTCGGTCAGGGCGCATTAGACTGACGTCAGTACGTCAGGGTACTAATGCGCATGACCGACGTCATATCCTCAGTCTTTTCTTGCCCCAGATGTCAGAAGACCCTGAAAGGATAAGGCCCAAAACCAAACACTGCCAACATACCTGCACCAAAATATATATATACAAAATTTACAAAATTAGCAGATTATAACCTCACCTACACAACCACCCCTAAACACAGAGGGGAAGGAGGGAGGGTAAATTGGACTGCAGCAATGTGGATCCTCGAACATCTACATTTATGGTAGGTACAAAACTGTACTATGTTCTTCATTCCACATTGCTGCAGTCCTAACTATTGGGTAGAATCCCAAAGCAGAGGTAAGGGAGGCTGGCAAATCATAAGGAAGCAGGAACTGACAACATGCCTTGCAAAATAGCTGTGGCAAAACCAGCCCTAGACTTAGAGTAGAGAGGAAGGTGATAATGCTTAGAGAAAGTATGCACTGAACTCCAAGTAGCTGCCTCCAAAATATCCTTAGTTGCCACCCCTTAGAAATGCTGTTGAAGTGGCAGTAGCCCTAGTGGAATGAGGCCTAATCCCAGCTGGAATCTCCTTGCCATGATGGGAATAACAAAATGTAATGCAACACCCAATCCATCTAGAAATAGTTTGTTTTGACACAGGCTTGCCCTGAGAACTCAAAGCAAAAGAAATAAACAACTGCTGAGACTGCCTAAAATCTTTAGTCCTGCTCAAATAATAACGATATTGCCTGTGTACATCTAAAGTGTGCAAAATCTTTTCCCCTTTATTTTGGGGATCTGCATAAAAAGTAGGCAAATGAATAGTTTGGTTTAAAGCCACACTAGAAACCACCTTAGGCATAAAGGAAGGATTAGTACGTAAAGATACCCTATCCTTATGAAAAATCAAAAAAGGCTCCACTGCCATAAGGGCCTGCAACTCAGAAACCCTTCTTGCAGAAGTAATGGCCAACAAAAAAGCAGTCTTCCATGACAAGTATTTCAAGTCAGCAGTAGCATGAGGCTCAAAAGGTTGTAGAGTAAGTTTCTCCAACACAAAATTGAGGTCCCAAGCAGGAGTAGGAGCTCTACGGGGTCTTATATTCTTTGCCCTCTAAGAAATTGCTTGAACAAAGGATGCGAAAACAATGGTGGGTCACAATCATAGTGAGCTGAAATTGCTGCAGCATGAATCTTAATGGAAGAGAAAGACAAACCTTTGTCCAATAACTCAGTAAGATATTGAAGAGCCACACTCAGATTTGGCTCAAATCTCCAAATTGTTTGCTGCACTCCAAAATAAAAATCTCTTCCATTTTTCTGCACACTTTCCTTGTACTAGGTCTCCTGGCTTCCATAATCACATTTAAAACTTGTTGAGGAAGTTGAGACCTGCTGTCTTTCAAAACAGAATATGCCAGGCTGTTAGATGGAGTGAAGCTTGACATTGAGCAGATGACCGTCTCTCTGAGACAACAGGTGTGGAATCAAGGGTAAAGGCCATGGAGGCTTCTTTACCAGACTCCTCAGTAATGGGTACCAGTGCTGCGAGGCCAATCTGGAGCTATTAAAATCATCCTTGGCTTGTCTTGTCTGACCTTTAGAAGCACCTTTGGAAGAAGAGGCAGAGGTGGAAACGCATACACATGAAGATTTTTCCAACTGAAAGAAAGAGCATCCACCTTCCAAGCTGTGTGATGAAACCTCTTTGTGCAAAACTTTGGCAGCTGGTGGTTTAGTGGAGAAGCGAACAGATCTATGTCTGGAGTTCCCCAGGACACTGTCAACTTTTTAAATACATGAAGATCCAGTTTCCACTCGTGGGGATCCATGATTTGTCTGCTTAACACATCTGCTAAGGAGTTCTGTGCTCGGCAGAAACCTTGCCTGAAGAGTTAGTTGCAAGCTGAGCGCAGTCTCCCATAAAATCATTGCTTGCCTGCACAGTGGGTAAGAATGTGTTCCCCCTTGTTTGTTGATGTACCACATGACAGTTGTGTTGTCTGTTAGAATCAACACCTGCCCTGGAAGAAGTAACTCCTTGAAAGCCATTAATGCAAATTGGACTGCTAACATCTCCTTCATGTTGATATGTAGATGCTGTAGTCTGGCAGGCCACTTGTCTTGTATCCACTTTCCATTTAGATGAGCTCCCCAAGCAATGTCTGAGGCATCTGTCGTTAGAATCTGACTCACCTCTGGCCGGGTCACAGAGAGTCCCTTGTTTAGGTGACATTCCTGAGCCCACCACAAAAATTCCTTTTGAATGCAAGGTATTATTTGAATGACAGTGTCCAAATCCTGGCAGTGCTGTGTCCATACATTTTTGAGATACCATTGTAGCTTCCTCATATGCAGTTTGGCATTGGGAAGCACCAGAATACAAGATGCCATGAACCCTAAGGCTTGAAGGACTGTCCTTGCAGTCAGCCCGGACTGAAGAGATAGTTGATGGAAGTAACTGGATAGATTCTTTTGTTCGTCCGGGGTTAAAAAGGCCATCTGGGCTGCTGTATTCAGTCTCACACCCAGAAAGCACATGTCTTGAGAGGGTACTAGACTGGACTTTATTTCGTTCACAGAATACCCTAGGCATCTTAGCACTGCTATGACATATTCCAAATGCTGTAGAAGGTCTTCCTTTTCTTGAGCCAGAATCAGGCAATCGTCCAAGTAAGGATAGATTTGAATTCCTTTTAGCCTGAAGTAAGCTATCACTGGAGCCAGAACCTTTGTGAATACTCTGGCAGTAGATAAGCCAAAGGGCAATGCAGAGAACTGATAATGAGAATTTCCAGCTCGAAAACGCAGATACTTTCTGCAACTTAGTCTTATAGGCACATGAAGGTAAGCCTCCTTGAGATCTAAAGTTACCATCCAGTGATCTTTGCCCAGCAGAGGTAAAAGCTGTTGTAACGTCAACATCTTGAACTTGGGAATGTCCAGATAAGTGTTGAGGATAGATAAATCCAAAATTGGTCTCCACGTGTTCCCCTTTTTGGTACTAGGAACAGGCGAGAATAAAATCCTAGGCCCTTTCTGGCACAGGAACTCGCTGAATGGCCCCTATTTGGAGTAACAGAGAAATTTGCTTGTGAGCCTCTTGTCTTTGTAGAGGAGGAATGTCTGGCATGCCTTTGAAAGGAGGCAAGGTATGGAAATAAAACCTGTAACCGTGGTGAATGATATCCAGAACCCATCTGTCTTGGGTAATTAAATCCCAATTTTCTTTGAAAAGAGACAGCCTTCCTCCCAACGGTGCTGCCAGGCGAGAATGAACTGGCAGCTGAAAAGGCAGGTCATTGGGTCTGCTTACGAAAGGACTGACCCCTGCCCTCCCAGAAGTCTGAGCAGGGGAACTCCTGTCCTAGGCCTAAAAGAACCCTGAGCTCTGCCCCTACCACGTCTAGACCTACCCCTAGACTGGGAATCATAAGCAGGAAAAGTCCAACCCTTAGCAGGCCAATTTCTACTAAACTTGGAGGCTGCACCTGTAAAAATCTTTAACAGTTTGCATAGATTTAGCCTTGTCCTCCATTTTCTTCAAAACTGCTTCCACAGGCGAACCAAACAACACATCAGACTGCAAAGGAGCATCCAAAATCCTTGTCTTAACATGCTCAGCTAAGTTCTGATCTCTCAACCAGGCGTGCCTCGAAGAACAGAACCAGTGGCAGCCACCCTGGAGGAGGCCTGCACAGCATCAAAACCACATTGCAAGGAATGTTTACCCACCTGTTCAGACACATGAACTAAATCCTGCAACTCTTTACAGTCAATACCTTCAGAGCATCCACCTTAGATTTCAACTGTGAAAGAAGATAATTCTGATATTTTAACATGTGAAACTGACAATTCAACGCCTCATGGCTAAAGTGGAAGAAGTATACACTTTCTTTCCCCATCTATCCAAAGCCCTTGCCTCTTTATCAGGAGGGACAGGATTTTTAACAACTGAGGCCTTTACACCTTTAGGCCCCTGAGAGACAGTTTCGGGTCTGCCCTAGGACTCTTAAAAGATACTTATGAGCTTCAGGCACCCTATAATACCTATCCGGTTTAACTGGGGCAGGAGGCAAAGAATCAGGATTTAGGAAGCCTCTGCAAAAACATCTTCCACCACATTCAAAACAGGAGGTATAGCTAAAGGCCTATGCTGGGGTAAAACAAGAACTCCCTAAGCCTTTTCCTGGAATCAGAGAAATCTTGGCCTTCCCATTTAAAATGCTCCCTCATGGAATGCAAAGTCTCTGAAAATGAAAAATCCTCAGGAGGAGAAGCTGAAGGAGTAGAATCATCCACATCAGAATCAGAATAAGTAGGGAACTCCTGCAAGTCTTCAGCCGAAGACTCAGAAGCCTCCGAGCATTGCTCAAAACTCTCAAGCTCAGGTTCCACCCTAGGCCTCTTATCAGGAGGGGGCATAGAACCCCTTATCATAGTAATCAAATCTTCTGCCATTTTAAGCATATGTTTCTTAGGCAAAGACCCTGAAGCACTAGGAGAAACCCCACTGAAGCAAAACTTGGCCTGCCCTTAAAGAAGCCTTGGAAACAGAAGGAGGCCCTAACCACCTTAGGAAGTGAGGGAAGAACAGCCACCTGAGAGGCCCCTCAGCCTGGCCTACTTCCTGAGAGGAAACATCCTGTAACAGTAAAGTCTCTCCTGAGACTCCAAAGAAACACCTGGCAAAACCTCCGGCTCCACTGAGCCCTCTAAAGAACCGGCGTCTGGGTCTGCCGGTTCTTCCCCTCTAGGCTTTGCTGTTTTGTCCTTGCGTTTTTTAGCCGAAGCTGGCGTCGGAGCATCCGACGGCATTTTATAGTTACAACGCTTCCCAAACACTAACCTGGCACAGTCTAACCGTCTCTTAATAGTGCGTTTGTTAAATCTAGCACAAGAACGGCATCCAACAACGCGTGCTCAGGCCCTAAACAAGGTATACACAAAGTATGGTAATCCCTATGAGGTATCTGTTTCCCACAAGAAATACAGTTATTCACTTTTTCTGACATCCGGTTAAATACTGAGGCAAGAAAAAACCAAAATATTCCCCAACGGGGTACTTAGCCAACTTTAATTCGGTCTGAAACTCTGACTTCAGAAATTTTCAGAACGCCAACCTGCACTCGCAAAATTGCTTCTGCATCGGACCATGCGGCAAAAAAGACTGAGGATATGACGTCGGTCATGCGCATTAGTACCCTGACGTACTGACGTCAGTCTAATGCGCCCTGACCGACGTCAGCCATATACTTTGGTATTCGGGCCGACTGGACAGCGGACTACCCAATAGTTAGGACTGCAGCAATGTGGAATGAAGAACATCCACCGGTTCCACTGAAGCCTCTAAAGAACCGGCGTCCGGAACGGACGACTCATCTTGCCTGGGTTTAACTGCTTTGTCTTTGCGCTTCTTCACAGAAGCGGGCGCCGGAGAATCCAACGGCATATTATAATTGCACCGCTTCCCAAAGACCAGCCTAGCACAATCTAACCTTCGCTTAATAGTGCGTTTATTGAACCTAGCACAAAAGCGACACCCAACAACGTCGTGCTCCGGCCCCAAACAAGGAATACACAAAGAATGATAATCCCTATGCGGTATCTGTTTCCCACAAGAAATACAGTTATTCACTTTTTCTGACATCCGG